>NW_007248275.1:152166-193262 GCF_000164805.1 Carlito syrichta
GCACGCGCCTGTAATTCCGGCTACTCGGAAAGCTGAGGCGGAAGGATCGCCGGAGCCCGGCAGGCAAGGCTGCGGTGGCCGGGAGCGGCCACTGCGCTCCAGTCTGGGCGACAGAGTGAGACTCCAACTCAAAAAAAAAAAAAAAAAAGAAAGAAAAAAAAGAAGCCTGGACCGGCAGTCTTCTCCAAAAAGTTAGCGGTCAGGTTGTATTGAAGAAGACACAAACGCCATCCCAGCCGCCTTGAGCCTGCAGCCAGGCGTGTTGCTGCCCCGCCGCAGCAAGGCCACCAGGCGCTGGCAGTCCCGGGCAACGTCGCCCTCCCTCTCTTTCCGCTGCGGCTCGTGGCCCCGCTTCTGCCCCCGGCGGTCACCACTGGCCCTCTCTCCGGCGGCGTCCCCGCAAAGGTCACAAGGGTCACCACGCGGCCCCAGCTGAGGCTGAGGCTGTCGGAGAGCACGGCCTCTGCCATCCGAGCCATCAGGTCGCTGTACCCGGGGTAGCCAAGGAAGATGGAGAAGAAGGAAGAAGGAGGCGTGCAGCTGCCGCAACCTGGCGGCGGTGGAACGCAGCATGGCGGCCTTGGCCCGGGATGGCAGCGCCTGGAGGTTGCCGGGCGCTCAGGCGCAGTACTCCGGGGAGTCGGCCAGCAGCCTCTCGGTGCGCTCCTTCAGCCAGCTGGCGATGGCCCGGCCTCCAATTATCAAGCTTTTTTTTTTTTTTTGCAGAAAGTTCGAAACCAGGATTTATTGAGAAGACAGAAAAGCTTCCCACAGTGGGAGGGGAGGACCCAAAGGGGTTGCTCCCAATTATCAAACTTTTAATTAGATAATTAATATTCAAATGTACTGTATGACTTCATTTCTGAGGTTTTGAAGACTTCTGAGCTTTTGACCTTGCATACTGTTGCATTTCAGGACGACGTATGACTTGCTGAGAACTTCAAGCTAACGAGGAATGTAGGAATATAGTGTTTTATATCCACTATGGAGATTTAAATACTTGGTCATGCTTTTTATATTGTGCAGCATCTTCTTACCTTCTTTGCATTTTATAAATGATATTAATATATTCTCAACTGTACATGGTGTTTTATTTAGATGACACTTTAGTCTTTCTGTAGATTCAGGCTTCCAGTGTAGGAGGATAATGCTTTGTGCCAAAATAGTGATTTGCAAGTTTAACAGTCAGTAACAAATGCTTTGATTCTGAATGACTTCATCTTCCCTCTTGTGGTGTGGATGAGACCTCCCACACAGGTGAGAGCAAGAATCTGTACATACATACTGACTTTCATTTGGACATTTTCATAAATTGTACCCATCTGAAAAGGGGTAGTCCATTTTGTTGAAGAATCAAAACCTGAAAAGCCTTTAAATAGCCCAAAGTGGCTTGTTATCTTGATGTTAATGATAATTGATTCATTTCCTAGGTAATTTTTATGTGTTTTTAAAGCTGGGCTGTTTTGTAGCCCTTGCAAGACCCGATGATACATTCATGTGTTTTTAAAAAATTGAATACTGCGAAGCATGGTGACTCACACCTGCAATCCCAGCACTTTGGGAGGCGGAGGGGAGAAGATTGTCTGAGCCCGGGGTTCGAGATCAACCTGGGCAACTTGGCAAGACCTTGTCTTTACTATAAAATTTTAAAAATTAGCTGACATGGTAGTATGTGCCTGTGGTTCCAGCTACTTGGAAGGCTGGGACAGAAGGATTGCCTGAGCCCAGCACGTCGAGGCTGTGGTGGCCGTGAGTTTGCCACTGCACTCCAGCCTGGGCAACAGAGTGAGACTCTGACTTAAAAATAAAATGTAAAATAAAGACTGAATATTGACAAATTATAATCGCATGTATTTATAGAGTATATGTATACAATGTGGAATGATTTAATTAAGTGAATTAGCATATCCATCACCTCAAATACTTATTTATTCTTTCCATCTAACTGAAATATTTTACTCTTTGTCCACCATCTCCCCATTCTCCCTACTTCCTAGCCTCTGGTAATCACCATTCTACTCTGTTTTTCTCTGTTCAATTTTTTTATCTTTTACATATGACTGAGAAAAATGTGGTATTTATCTTTCTGTGCCTCATTTATTTCACTTAGCATATTGTCCTGTGGGTTCATCCTTGTTGTCATGAATGACATAATTTCCCTCTTTTTAAAGGCTAAATAGTATTCGCTGTGTATATATACCACATTTTCTTTATCCATTCATCCACTGATGGGCACATAGGTTGAAACTATAACTTGGCTATTGTGAATAATGCTGCAATAAACATGGGAGTGTAGATGTCTCTTTGACATACTGATTTCAAATCCTTTAGATATGTGAGGGGGGACCCCCAAAAGCTGGAATTATCTTTTGGAGGGTGAGCCCCTTATAGTCTACATGGAATTTGTTTCTCTGGATCAGTCAACCAGTTTTTATCTGAAGTTTTGAGAAGACTGTGTCACAGTTTGCTGAAGAAATGTCCCCAGTTGTGGCAAACAGGTGATTAGTTCTTCCACCATGGAAATGCACCTGCCCACACTGTACTGAGTGCTCAGCAGTTTTTGGCCAAAAAACCGGCATGACCCTCATGCCCCACCCTTTCTACTCACCCAATCTTGCCCTGAGCAACTTTTTTTTGTTTCCCTGCATGAAAAAAGTTCTCAAAAGGAAAAGATCAACTGTTTTTTGTTTCCCTGCATGAAAAAAAGTCCTCAAAGAGAAACGTTTTGCTGATGTGGAAGAGGTGAAACAAAAAGCAGCAGAAATACTAAAAGACATCAAAACTGACAAGTTCCAAAACTTTTGAGCAGTGGGAAAAGTGTCTTGATAGGTGTATTGAATCAAACTGAGAGTACTTTGAAGATGACTGAAGTTTAAGCCTGTAAGAATAAATGCACTTTTTAAATAAATAAATTCTGGGTTTGGTCGGGTGTGGTGGGTCACACCTATAATCCCAACACTTTGGGAAGCTGAGGTGAGAGAATTGCCTGAGCCCACGGGTTCGAGACCAGCCTGGGCAACTTAACAAGACCTCCTCTATAATAAATAAAAAAATTAGCCAGGTGTGGTGGCATGTGCCTGTAATTTCAGTTACTTGGAAGGCTGAAGCAGAAGGATCACCTGAGTTCAGCAGGTTGAGGCTGTGGTGGCCATGACTATGCCACTCCACTCTAGTCTGGGTGAGTGAGACTCCAACTAAAAAAAAATTCTATGTTTTTTGGGGTTCCCCCTCGTATATCTAGAAGTGGAATTGCTGAATCATAAAGTAGCTCTGTTTTTTGAGGAACTTCCCATACTGTTTAACATATGGGTTGTATTAATTTACATTTCCACCAACAGTTTTCTTTCCTACACATCCTTGCCAACACTTGTTATCTTTCATTTTTTTAAATAATAGGCATTCTTACAAGTGTGAGGTGATATCTCACTGATTTTATATTTTTCTAATTATTAATGATGTTGAACATTTTTTCATGTATCTATTGGTATGTCTTCTTTTGAGAAATTTTATTAAGTCTCTTGATCATACTCTATAATTCCTGCTGGCTTTCTTTATTCTTTTTGTTCCTCTGACCGGATTGTTTGAAATGTTGTATTCATCTCTAAGATTTCTATTTCATTTTAAAAATATTTTTTCTATTTCTTTACCAAACTTTTTATTTTGATCATTGTTTTCCAAATTTTATTTACATTATTCTTATTATTTTTTGAGTTGGAGTTTCACTCTTGTTGCCCAGGCTGGAGTGCTATGGCATGTTCACAGCCACTGCAGCCTTAACCTACTGGGCTCAGATGATCCTTTCGCCTCAGCCTTCCAAGTAGCTGGAACTTCAGACGTATGCCACTGTGCCCAGTTAGTTTTTGTGATTTACTGTAGAGACGAGGTTTCGCCAAGTTGCCCAGATGGATCTTGAACCCCTGGCTCAGGCAATCTTCTCTCCTCGGCCTCCCAAAGTGCTAAGATTATAGGCTTAACCACTGCGCCCGGCTTATTTAACTTTATATATATATATTTGCAGTTTACTGAGCTTCTTTAAGAGAATTATTTTGAATTCTTTGTTATTTCATAGTTCTTCATTTCTTTAGAGTTTTTGTTGGAGTTTTGTTGGTTTCTTTTGGAGGTGTCATCATTTTCCAGTTCTTTGTAATTCCCGTGTTCTTGTGTTGGTATCTGCACATTTGAGGAGATGGACATCTCTTCTGGCTTTTACAGATGTTCTTTTGCATGGATAGACTTTCACTAATTAGTTCTGCCTTTGATTCTGGGTGGGCCTGCTGGTAACAGTTCTGGTCAGACAGAGCTTGCTTTTGGGGTTCTTTAGATAATTAGGCTGCTGCTTTTGCTCTGAGTTTGGGTGGGATTACTAGCTGGGCATTACTGTCAGGCGAGACTGATGTCTGGGCTCTGCAATCAGGCAGAATTGCTGGTTGGGCATTGCAATCATCTCTGATATGGCCGGGCCCCAGAGTATATTCCCTGGCCAGGTGCTACCCCTGTTTGAGATCTGCACTTGGATAGTGTTATAGTCTGGGCCTTGAGGTTAGGTGGAGCTGCTGCTCAAGATTGATGGGACCAGCTGCCATGCTCAGTTAGAAATGCACTGTTGAGGTTTGCTTCCCTGCCTAGTGGGGGCCTTGGGGTAGACTTCAAGGATGAAGCAAACACTGTTTAAACTCCCAGGTATGACGGAACTAGCCTCTGCACTTTGCCAAAATGCAGTATGGTAGGCATCTCCCCCCTTGGGACAGGGCCTTGAGGCTGAGCTGAACACTGTTTAAAATTCCAGGTTTGGCAGAACTAGCCTCTAAAATGTTCTGTGATGGTCATCTCCCTCCCTGGGTGGGGTCTTGGAGGGGGGCGGTGAGTTTTGAGGCTAGCCCTGGAGGCTGACTGTTTAAAGATTCAGGCCAGGTAGAACTTCTTGCTCTTCTGAGAGTGACCAACTTGGATTTGTTGGACTGTGCTGTTGACTGATATCTCTGATTGACTACCACTTCTGGCTAGTACACAGAGCTGCCATCAAGATCTGCTGCTGATTACTGTGAGCTTGACTTTCTTGTTTTGTTTCTGCCTGACCCCAAGTGATCTAGCTGTGTCTTATCCTGTGTTCTCGGTAAGGTGAGATTAGAGTGGGTTTCTTGGGAAGTGTCTTGGAATCCTAAGGAAGGTATGTGTCTGCTTCTGGTTCTCTTTTCCCACTGTAGAAACCAGGAGTCCTGGGGATTTCCCTCAGTGTGGTACTGCGCTGACTTGGGGAAATGAAAGGGGGTGACATGGTCAAAGTGCGACGGTTTCTTTTACCATCCTTTTTGGTTTTTATTTGGTTTGGTGATCCATGCAGAAGTCTCAGCTTATTCCCAAGTTGTGGGGTTTTCACAAAGAATTTTTTTTTGTGTAGATAGTTGCTAGTGGAACCTTCTGTGGGGTAGTGAAGCCTTGGACTTCCTATTCTGCCACCTTGCTGACATCTTTTGTTTATTTAATGGTGCCTATCATTTTGTAATTTTGTCTGGGATAAATAACCAGTTATCATTGAGTTTATAATCTGTATACTTTATCCTGTCTTGAGTCTCAATCTGGCATCAATATTAGGAAAGCATCATATGTAACTTCTCTCTGCCTTGGGTGGTAAGGATTCTCTAGCATAATGCCACTTTTATTTATTTATTTTTTTGAGTTGGAGTCTCACTCTGTCACCCAGGCTGGAGTGCAGTGGCACACTCACGGCCACCAAAGCCTCTACCTGCTGGGCTCAGGTGATCCTTCCGCCTCAGGCTTCAAAGTAGCTGGAACTACAGGCACATGCCGCCATGCCTGGTTAATCATTTATTTATCTATTGTAGAGTCTCACCAAGTTGCCCGGGTTGATCTCGAATCCATGGGCTCAGGCAATTCTCTCTCCTTGTCCTCCCAAAGTGCTGGGATTATAGGCATGAGCCACTGTGCTTGGCTGCACTTTTATTTTTATAAAATGAAAAAAACCACAAATGTCCTTCATTTTGCGTTTTGAACATCTTACTTACCTGTTTCTGTTTGCCTATTGGATTCATTTTTGAAAAAAAATTATGATTTTTCTCTAGTCTTAATTGTTGCAATATGTTTGAATTTGTTTAAATGCTATATTTGTATATGTTTTTAATTTATAAGTACTCTCATATATGTTTGTTCATTTGAATGTCACAATAATCTAAAGCATTTAGATTAGTAAATGTTATAAATTTTAGGTATCTATAAGTATTTTTGAATTTATTTTTTCATGTCAACTGAAGAATCACAAGGCTCATAAATTTGAAGAGGAGAGATTTATTTATGAGTAGGAGTCTCACAGTTGCCCAGGCTGGAGTGCAGTGGCACACTCATGACCACTGCAGCCTTGACCTGCTGGGCTTAGGTGATCCTTCTGCCTCAGACTCCTGAGTAGCTAATTTTCTGATTTATTGTAGAGATGAGGTCTTGCCAAGTTGCCCAGGCTGGTCTTGAACCCCTAGACTCAGGCAGGCAATCCTCTAGCCTCTGTTTTCCAAAGTGCTGGGATATAGGCGTGAGCCACTGTGCCCAGTGAGCTTTACTTCTTTTTTGTTTTTGGTTGGAGTCTCACTCTGTTGCCCAGTGCAATGGAGTGCAATGGCATGCTCATGGCCACTTCAACCTCAACCTGCTGGGCTCAGGCAATCCTTCCGTCTCAGCCTTCCAAGTAACTGGAGCTACAGGCATGTGCCACCACACTCAGCTAATTTTTTGATTTATTGTAGAGATGAGGTCTCACCAAACTGCCCAGGCTGGTCTTGAACCCATGAACTCAGGCAGTCCTCTCACCTTGGCCTCCCAAAGAGGTGGGATTATAGGCATGAGCCACCATTCCCGGCTGAGCTTTATTTCTTAAGAAGGGAATCACAACTTGTAGGTGGGAAGAATATCCTTTGGCTGAAACCAAAAGCAGGTGATTTGAGGAAGGGAAGGTGAGACGGGAATTTATGCAGAATATGTTGGCTAAATAAATTATTTAATAGGTTATAGGCAGAACTATGAATATTCACAAAGTGGGGGATGTAAGCATGCATAGTAAACAAACATGAGCATGTTACATATGTCCCATGTTCACTTTGGGGTAGAGACTTCACATTTAAATGAGTTACAATTAGGCCCTATACATCTAAGGTGAAATAAAGACACAAAGTATAGGCTCTGTAAATTGGCAAGAACCAGTTCATGGTTGGTGGTCTCTTATCCAGAGAAAGTTACTGAAACCAGTCTTTTGTCTAGTCAAAGCTGTAGTAATAGCTTGTGGGATAGAGGGATCAGTCAGTCAGTGTCTGTTGATTGGTGAGGGCAATTGTTTCAATATTGCTTATCTCCAGGTTGTTTAGCTACTAGAGACAAAGAAAAAAAAATGTATGGCAGTAAGAATGTAGTTTATTATTTAGATACAGGGGTGTTTGACTTAACTCTTGCCTGGCATGGCCTTAGGCCTCGTTTGTAATTTGGAATCTTTTTTTTTTTTTTGAGTTGGAGTCTCACTCTTGTTGCCCAGACTGGATGGAATGCAGTGGCACACTCATGGCCACTGCAACCTCAACCTGCTCAGGTGAACCTTCCGCCTCAGCCTTCCAAGTAGCTGGAAATACAGGTGCATGCCACCACACCCGGCTAGTTTTTATGATTTGTTGTAGAGATGAGGTCTCACCAAGTTGCCCAGGCTGGTCTCGAACATAATTTGGTATCTTATTGCCACAAAGAGTCAATCAATTCTGTCTGTCTTATGATCTGTATTTTGACAGTCATCATGTGTGACTCGTAATCATTTAGATTTATGTTTTACTTTATTGGTTTGAAAGTACTTCTAATTACTTGGCTATTCAGTAAAATGGTTAATCCTGTAGGAGAATAAAAAGCTTTTCCTCTGCTTTTTTAGGTTCTGCTAATTAAACTGACAAAACACAGATTAACAGGCAAAAAAGCATATAAGCTTTATTTGATGTTAATATTTTAGTTTTAAAATATTTTAGTTCATAGAGGCCTTCATAGAAAATAACTAAAGACCTGTGAGGCTGCAGTGAGTCGTGATCCTGCCACTGCACTCCATTCTGGGTAATGGAGTGAGACCAGGAGGGGGAAAAAAAATTAAAGATCTAAAAAGCTGTTAGATCTGGGATCTTATATAACATTTTAATAATGGGTAATCAATTGTGGAGAAATGATAAGGCAAAGGAAAATATATTTGGGCTATTAGGGTTGGTAAATTGTGAGATGGTAAATCTGTGGGGGAAAGTAATGGAGGACAGAGGTTAATATAGCAGTATTTGTGCAGACCCATCTCAGTGCTGACCTTTTGTCTCCTGTGAAAAGGACTGTTCTCTTCCTGGTAAGGGAGTGGAGAGGGGATACATGTTCACAAAGGAAAATTTAGTCTTGCTTTTAGACAGATAGGGAGAGGACAGAGTTCTTTCTGTGCTTGCTGCTTCCCAGTGGCCTTCAGCTCGAAATAATTTTTATGGCAAAGTAGCATACTTTAGGGTAGCATATTCTGATCCCCTCTGTCCAACGTTCAAAAAAGAAAAACATTAGCCACAATTTTATTACTATAACAACCACTATCATCTCTTATCTCCTGTTTTTTAAAAGTTTAGCGTGATTTTATTGAAAGAAAAAAAATTTCTTTATTTCAATAGCTTTGGGGGTACAAATAGTTTTTGGCTACAGGGTTGCATTATATAGCGATGAAGAAGTCTGGGCTTTAAGTTTACCCATCACTCGTACCTGTGCCCCTTGTACCCAATAGGTGATTTCATTTCTCTACCCTCTTATCTTCTTTTAAACAAGTAAGACAACTTAAAATCTTTCTTTTTAGCCGGGCTTGGTGGCTCAGCCTGTAATCCTGCGCCTTTGGGAGGCTGAGGTGAGTAGATTACCTGAGCCCGCGGGTTTGAGACCCGCCTGGGTAACTAGGTGAGATCTCATCTCTGTAATAAATCAAAATGAGCCGGGCGTGGTAGCGTGCGCCTGTAGTTCCAGCTACTTGGAAGGCTGAGGTGGAAGGATCGCCAGAGCCCAGCAGGTTGAGGCTGCGTTGGCCGGGAGCGGCCACTGCACTCTAGTCTGGGCGACAGAGTGAGACTCCAACTCAAAAAAAAAAAAAATCTTTCTTTTTAAAAAATTTTTATTTTAAAGATGTGGAGTACAATTCAAGATTAGGTATACAAATGTTCGTTATACAGGCACCCTTATCCATGAGGTGTGTTCCCCCTCCCCTGAAAAATCTCTTTAGCAATATTTTATGGAACTGTGTTGGGATTTTGCAAATGTATGTCTTTTGATTATAGGTGAAAGTATCTTAGTTTGTAAGAACTCTGAGAAATCAAAAGGCATAGCTCTACTTCAGGGATCTCTAAAACCTCTTCGCAGCTGTCTGCAAAGACGAGAAGGAGAAGAAGTAACTGCTAGCATGATACGAGCTATTCTGGAGGTAAGAGAGTATTAAACTAAATTACCATTTGTTCTTTTATGTCTGCATTAAAGTGGTAAAACTTTAGTATGTGAAAATCTTAGCTTTGTATTTTTTTTTTGAGTTGGAGTCTCACTCTGTCGCCCAGACTGGAGTGCAGTGGCTGCTCCCGGCCACTGCAGCCTCGACCTGCTGGGCTCTGGCGATCCTTCCGCCTCAGCCTTCTGAGTATCTGGAACTACAGTTGTGTGCTACCACGCCCGGCTAATTTTTTGATCTATTGTAGAGATGAGGTCTTGCCAAGTTGCCCAGGCAGGTCTCGAACCCGCGGGCTCAGGCAATCCACTTACCTCAACCTCCCAAAGTGCTGGGGTTACAGGCTGAGCCACTGAGTCTGGCTAGCTTTGTTTTTTTTGTTTGTTTGTTTTTTTGGTTTTTTTTTTGAGTTGGAGTCTCACTCTGTCGCCCAGACTGGAGTGCAGTGGCCGCTCCCAGCCACCGCAGCCTTGACCTTCTGGGCTCCGGCAATCCTTCCGCCTCAGCCTTCCAAGTAGCTGGAATTACAGGCATGCGCTACCACGCCCAGCTGATTTTTTGATTTATTGTAGAGATGAGGTCTCACGGCCCAGGCAGGTCTCGAACCCGCGGGCTCAGGCAATTCACTCACCTCAGCCTCCCAAAGGCGTGGGATTACAGGCTGAGCCACTGAGCCCAGCAGCTTTGTATTTTTTAATAAGATTTTTATACTTATAGCCTTCCCAAGTCTGAAATACATGAATTATATTCAGTTGACTCTTGTACAACAGTGTTTAAACTGCGCGAGTCCACACAGATTTTCTTCCACTGCTGCCACCCCTGAGATAACAATTCCTCTTCTTCCTCCTCCTCAGCGTATTCTATGTGAGTATGATGAGGACAAAGATCTTTATGATTAGTGGTCTCCAACCTTTTTGGCATCCAGGACTGGTTTTGTGGAAGACAGTTTTTCCATGGACTGGGGCGGTGGAGGGATGTGCAGTCAACCTCACTGCTAATGTTATTGTAGTCACTTCCCAGTGCATCACCACCTCAGCTCTATCTCAGATCATCAGGCATTAGATTTCCATAAGGAACCCTACCTGGATCCCTTATATATATAGCAGTTCACAATAGGGTTCATACTCCAATGAGAATCTAATGCTACTTCTGGTCTGACAGAAGGCAGAACTTAGGTGGTAATGTGAGTGATGAGGAGTGACTGTAAATGCAGATGAAGCTTCCTTAGTTCACCTGCCACTCACCTCCTGCTGTTCATCCTCATTCGTAACAGGCCACGGGCTGGCACTAGTCCGTGGCCTGGGGGGTTGAGGACCCCTGTTTATGATGATCCACTTTCACTTAATGAATAGCAAATATATTTTCTCTTCCTTATGATTTTCTTAATAGCCTTTTCTGTAACTGACTTTTGTAAGAATACAGTATATAATGCATATCACATACAAAATATTAATGTTAATCAACTGTTTATGTTATTGATAAGGCCAACAGTAGGATATAAGGAGTTCAGTTTCTGGGGAATCAAAAGGTATATACAGATTTTTGACTGGGTAGTCATTGTCCCAGCCTCCATGCTGTTTAAGGGTCAGCTTGTGTGTGTGTGTGTGTGTGTATATATATATATATATATATATACACGTGTATGTGTGCATGCGCGTGTGTATGTGTACATATATAATATATATATGATTATATGAGTATGTAATTATTTCCTGGAGCTTAATATAGCTAGTGCTATATCAATCTATTTCAAAACAGTGACTGAAACCAAATGCCAGGTGGTTCTTTTTATTTTTTAGATATTATTTATTTCCTGAATTTAAAGAAAATATGACAAAAATAGACCCTATTGTCTTCATCCAGATAATACCTGTTGATGTTAAGATAAAATCAAGTTATACATATATGTGATTAGAAGCTTCCAACAATACAGAAAACTCTAGTCCTTTTCAGTGTTATATGTGTCCATTCAAAAAACTTTTCTGTGCATAAACCAGCATGACTTAGTATTGGTTTCAGTATTAGGGCTGGTGATTTGGGTACTTGTACCTATACCCTTTTATTTTATTTTTTCCTTCAACTATCAGTTTGAAAAAAGACCAGATATGGTGGCACCCCTGTAATCCCAGCACTTGGGGAAGCCAAGGCAGGAAGATTGCTTGAGTCCTGGAGTTCAAAACTAGCCTGGGCAACATAGTAAGATCTTGTCTCTACAAAAAATCAAGAAATTAGCCAGGCATGGTGGTGTGTGCCTTTAGTCCCAGACACTTGGGAGGCTGAGGCAGAACGATCGCTTGAGCCCAGGAGGTCAAAGCTGTGGTGAGCTGTGGTCATGTCACTGCACTACAGCCTGGGCAACAAAGTGAGAATCCAACTTAAAAAAAAAAAAGAAAGAAAGAAAATACTTGATAACATAGGTAGGGAATTAGAAAGTAGATACTTTAATCCACTGCTAAAAATTGTTTGGAGGGCACCCGGGCATACCTCCTAATATAAAAAATGCACACACCCATTTATCTAGCAGTTTCACAGCTAGGAATTTTACCTAGGGAAATATTTGTGAGGTCGCATCAAATTAAATGTACAGCAATGTTTATTATAGCACTATTTGTAATAGGAAAAAATTGGAAAAACCCCAAATACCATTCATACTAAGTAAACTGTGGTAAAACTGTGCTTTGTGGTTATTAAAAAGAATGAGATAACCAACTCATCTTCAACAAAGCCACCAACAACCACTGGGAAGAGGAGAACCTATTCAGTAAATAGTGCTGGGAAAGCTGACTGACCACATGCAGAAGATTGAAACAGAACCTCTCCCGATCACCATACACAAAAATCAACTCTAAATAGTTCAAAGACCTGAAAGTAAAACCCCAAATGATAAGAACCTTAGAAAATGCAGGAGATACTCTTTTGGAAATTGGAACTGGCAAACAATTCCTGGTCAAAACCCAAGTGCTCATGCCATAAGAGATAAAACAGACAAGTGGGATCTCATCAAACTGAAAAGCTTCTGCAAAGCAAAAGAAACCAGCAAGAGAGTAGGGAGACAACCCACAGAATGGGAAGAATATTTGCCAACTCTGTATCTAACAAGGGTCTAAAATCCAGGATCTACAAGGAACTCAAATGTGCCAAAAGGAAAAGAATAAACAGCCCCATTAAAAAGTCATGACTAGACACTTCTCAAAGAAGATATGCAGGCAGCCAACAGACACATGAAAAAGTGCTCAGCCTCACTAATCATCTGAGAAATGCAAATCAAAGCCACATTGAGATACCACCTAACCCCAGAAAGAATGGCCATCATTAACAAAACAAACAACAGATGCTGGCAAGGATGTGGAGAAAAAGGAACACTTCTACACTGCCGGTGGGAATGCAAACTAGTGCAGCCTCTTTGGAAAACAGTGTGGTGATTTCTAAAAGAACTAGACATTGACTTTCCATATGACCTAGCAATTCTCCTACTAGGAATATACCCAGAAACACTCAAAACATTCTATAAAAAAAATATACGCATGTTCACAATAGCAAAAACATGGAACCAATTCTGCTGCCCATCAAAACTAGACTGGATAAAAAAATGTGGTACGTATATTATTGGAATATTATGCAGCCATAAAGAAGGACAAACATATGGACTCTTCAGCAACTTGGATGAATTTAGATTATGTCACACTCAGTGATCTATCACAGAAGCAAAGAACAAAGTACCACATGTTCTCACTCATAAGTGGATCCTGAACATTTATCATAATACTATAAGAAAGGGATAGGCAGCAGCGGGATACTGCCTGGGTGGGCGGCAGGGGGATGAGGGGAGGAGGGGCACATAACATCAATAAGGGTACCTGATCTCAAACCAGCAAAGTGGGGACCAAAGGGAGGGCCATACTTAGCCTGTACGATGACCACTTTTATATTTAATTCTGAATTGTACACCATATCTTTAAATTGGAAAAAAAAAAGAATGAGATAGCTCTGTTTATGATGTTTTGGTATGTGTGCAATACAGAGTAAAAGAAGACAAGAGGCAAATTAGTATATATAATAGGATAGTTATGGGAAAATTATATCCACAAGACATGGCTGACTCCATTTTTTTTGTACTTATTTCCACCACTTTTCTGGGTGGGAAGTGTTCAATAGTAGCATTCCTACATGCCTGCATATTTCAGGAGAATTAATGAAAAGAATTTATTTGGTTAATGGACATGAGTCATCACTATCTCCTTTATATATGTTGTCAGATCTGAAATTTCAGATGAATAATGATTCGTTTATTTCTGTTTATAATAAAATATTCTATTTATGTTTAAGGACAAATTTTTTTTGTTGTCATTATGTGTTATTTACAACTACAATGAGTGAGTGTTAATGGAAGAGTTTTCTTTTTATGGTTTTAAAAATTATTATTATTTTATTTTAATGATATGGGGTCCAGTTCAGGATGAGGCACATACAGGTGGGCTTTGGGCCTCCTATTGGTCCTCACTTTACCTGATTTAGGATCAGGTACCATTATTGATTTTATGTGCTTCCCCACCTCCCCAGCAGTGTCCCGTTACTGGCAATCCCTTTCTTATAACATTAAGATAAGTCAGAGTCTCATTCTATCTCCCAGACTGGAGTGCAGTCTCATGCTCATGGTTACTGTGGCCTCTGTCTGCTGAGCAATCCTTCTGCCTCAGCCTTCCAAGTAGCTACAGGTGTGCACCACCATGCCTGGCTAAGTTTTGTTTATTTTTATTTCTTGTAGAGACGAGGTCTTGCCAAGTTTCCCAGGCTGGTCTCGAACCCCTGGGCTCAAGTGATCCTCTCGCCTCTGCCTCCCAAAGTGCTGGGATTACAGGCATGAGTCACAGGACCTGACTGGAAAAATTTATAATCAAGAGTCTCTACATTATGATTCTGAGAATAAAATCACTTTATATCCTTCATGTCAAGAGGGCCTGCATGTCTTAATAAAAAGTTACAGAAATGTTTAAATATCTTCTATCAGATAATAGTTGGTGGAGTAGCAAGTACATCGCAAGATATGCAAACTTATGCTTCTTGCACATTTTTGGCTGCAAGTATGAAAGAAGGGAATCAAGGAATTCAGAGAAATCAAGAGTCTGTTCACCTTGGAGCACTTGAGGCCTGTGTGATGTGGCTGCTAGAAAATGAATTCATCCAGATTATAGAAGCCAGTGATGGAAGAGAAGGTAAGTGTTAAATATCACTTCTCACATACGGTTTATTCACTTTTTCATCCTTAGTGACTTAAAGTAAGACTGCTCAGTAAAAGAAAATTGACTTTTCAAGTAGTATAAGAGGACATTTGTTTTGAGTAGTGTGTCAACTCATTTTTAGTAAATCAGTGTTGTGTCAGAAACTTCAGATAATTAGTCATAGAGACTACTCATAAATTTTCATGCATTAAATAGTTTTCTTTTGTAAAACTTATCACCTGAGAGGATTAGTTATAGAATCCAGAAAGATAGTATTTTGTTTTATTTTACTTTTAACATTTTGTTCCCCTGTTTTTCCATCCCACCCTCAAACAAGGAAAGGTGTATCGTCCAACACATCTTGGTTCGGCTACTCTTTCTTCTTCACTCTCTCCAGCTGATACTTTAGATATTTTTGCTGACCTCCAAAGAGCAATGAAGGGCTTTGTTTTAGAGAATGATCTTCATATTGTCTATCTGGTAAGTTCTGTTTTCTTAACAATTACATTTGTGAAGGCGGGGAGAGAAAAGTTATATAAGTATAATATATATAAATATATATAATATAAGCATCAAAGATACCCTAAGGGAACATCTTGTCTGTTTTCCTTGACTAGGTTAGTAGTGGTGGGAATAGAGAACAGATAAGAGAATTGTTTCAAAGTAATAAGCTAAATGTTCTAGTGACCTTTTAATCTGTTTTTTCCATCCTCTTCTAAAAGGATTTGAGATAGTTTATAAAATATGTACTTTACAGTACATAAGGGAATGACAAAGGACAGTGGGATACTAGAAAATTAAAAATAGTATCATAGCCAGGAATGGTGGCTCATGCCTGTAATCCCAGCACTTTGGAGGCTGAGATGGAAAGATTGCCTGAGCCCAGCAGGTTGAGGCTGTGGTGGATGTGAGCATGCCACTACACTCCAGCCTGGGCAACAGAGTAAGATTTCAACTCAATAAGTAAGTAAATAATTAAATATAAGATCATAATGTAAACTCAAGCCAAGGTTGTTACACAAGCATGCATGTGTTAAGTCATGTACAATTACTATTGCCAACTTTGATTTTGGGTTTTCTATCAACTAAAGCAGAGGGAAGCCTGATTAATCTCAATATATATATATATTTTTTAGTTAGAGTCTCACTCTGTTGCCCAGGCTGGAGTGCAGTCGCACGTTCACGGCCACTGCAACCTCCACCTGCTGGGCTCAGGTGATCCTCCTCAGCTTCCCAAGTAGCTGGAACTAAGTAAGGCGCACTACCATACCTGGCTACTTTTTTGATTTATTGTAGAGATGAGATCTCATCAAGTTGCCCAGGCTGGTCTCAAACCCCTGGGCTCAGGCAATTCTCTTGCCTCGGCCTCCCAAAGTGCTGGGATTACAGGCTTGAGCCACCGCACTCAGCCTAATATCAATATTTCTAAGATAAAAAACAAACCACGTTTAGGAAAAGCATTGTATCTTATTGCCTAAGAGAAATTTGATCCTCAAAAGATACTTTGTTGATGAAATCTCTATAATAAATGCAATTAGGAATTTAAAAAGTTTGTTTACATTGGACAATCCTTATGAATATTATTCCTTATAACAAAGGTTTTGATAAAAATTAGATAGCATAGGCCAGATGCAGTGGCTCATACCTGTAATCTCAGCAGTTTGGGAGACTGAGGTGAAAGGATTGCTTGAGCCCAGGAGTTTGAGACTAGCTTAGGCAACATAGTGAGACCCTGTCTCTATCAAAAACAAATTCTAAAATTAGCCCAGTGGGGTGGCACACGTCTGTAGTCCCAGCTTCTTGGGGGACTGAGACAGAATGATTGACTGAGCCCACGAGGTCTAGACTGTGATAAGCCCTGATTGTGCCACTGCACTCCAACCTGGGTGACAGAGTGAGACACTTACTCAAGAAAAAGGAAAAGAATTGGATAAAATAGAGTTTGAGATAGTATTCTCTGGCAAGACTATGACCAGAGATAATTTATTTTAAGCAGGTGACGGGGGGGGGGGGGGGGTTGAGGGGGGGAGTAAAATTGAAATTCTCATTAGAAAGACAAAGGCTTATCAGGAAATATGTGTCAATAAAAAGCATTATATAGTGAGCAGAGGGCAAATGTCTAGATAGTCCCCATTTTTTTCTTACAAATATGCATGACACATGGGTGATAATGGGCTCAAAAGTTCTGCACACTAGAATGTGACTAGGAGGAATTTCAAAGCATGTCTTACCAGGCATCTACCATGGCCTTAAAAATAAGTCTCATTTATTATATGGCTAAGATAAGGCTCTTGGGTCAGACTGCCTAAGCTCAACTTTTAGCCTCATTATTAATAATAGTACAACTGTGGGTAAGTATTTCCCCTTTTTGAAAATTCCACTTCTTTATTTGTAAAATGGAGATAATAACAATACCCATCTCAGGTCTGATAGTCTGATTAATATTTGATATAGTAGATATTTAATAACTACTATCTATTATTTCTAGTAAATTCTCTTGTAAAAAATTAATAGAAGTCTTCTGCCAAGTTGCCTAACTACTTTATCCCCTCTGCAAAACTTAAAGACGGATGGTGGGCATTGGTATGCTAGATGCTTTTGGTTAGTGTCTCATGCGCTTTTCTCACCATTTGGGTTGTGAGCTCTTCACGAGTTAGTTGTGCTTGTTCCCAAACTTATTCATGCCATTTTACATCTGTGAAAATTAGATTTAATGCAAGTTACTAAAAAAGTTGTTGATGAAATATGTGAGATGACTACAAAAAGTTCTGAGAAAAAGTTACAAAAATCTAGACTGGAAAAAACCAGAAGGGTGCCACTCAAAGATTACTTTGCAATTATCTTTAATTTCTAACTTCATATTACACAACAGAAACGGGATTTTTTAGACAATGTGTTGTGGGTATAATTTAACTAAGAAAGTAATAACACTCAGCCTGTAATCCCGCGCTTTGGGAGGCTGACGTGAGTGGATTGCCTGAGCCTGCGGGTTCAAGACCCCCCTGGGCAACTTGGCGAGACCTCATCTCTACAATAAATCAAAAAATCAGCTGGGCATGGTAGCACGTGCCTGTAATTCCGGCTACTCAGAAGGCTGAGGTGGAAGGATTGCCAGAGCCTAGCAGGTCGAGGCTGCAGTGGCCACTGCCCTCCAGTCTGGGCGACAGTGTGAGACTCCAACTCAAAAAAAAAAAAAGAAAGTAATAACAAATTCTAATCAGACTCACACTGAAAAGGATTTGAGCCTAGCTCAAAATATTGACAAAGAAGCATACATTTGTATCTTAAATTAAATAAAACATTTAAAGTTAACATGTAATATTTTATTTATTTATTTTGATTTTTTTTACAACTAATCAGTTAGACCAAGGATATTTGTTTTTTGAATATTTAAAACAAGTAATTCAAAACTTACAAAAAGGAATTATCAGAGAAGTCTGACTCCTATATCTATGTTATGCATTCCTTTTCCACCCATCTTTATAGATGACTGTTTTCATTCATTTTTTAATGTATCTCTTTTTTTTCGTTTTATAAAAGTTAGAAACACACACACACACACACACACACACATTTTTACTTCACCTTCTTTTTGTACAGAGGATAGCATGCTGTATATATAATTCTATACCTTATTTTTTTTCCTTAACAACATATCTTGGAAATTGCTTCATATTGGTTCATGGAGATTTTTTATTCTTTTTTAAAGCTGTATAACTCCATTGTATAGGTGGGGATACTGTTGTTTATTCCATCAATTCCCTATTGATGGACATGTGTATTGTTTTCAATATTTTGTTGTGGCAAGTGATGCTGCAGTAAATAACTCGGTGCATACAGTTTAGTTTTTGTGGCAGTGTATCTTTAGGAAAGACTCCTCCCGGAGTATGATTGCTGGGGAAAGCATAAAGGTATAAGTGATTTTGATTTTGCAAAGTTGCCCTCCATAGAATTTGTCTCATTTTCCAATTTTACCTGTGATATATGAGAACGATTGTCTATTTCCAGCCTCACAAATAGAGTATATTGTCAAGCTTTTGTATTTTTGAGTGTAGTTTTAATTTACACTTTTAATATTATGAGCAAATTTGAACAATTTTTTCCTTCTGTTTAAGGGTGATTGGCCCTCCCCACTCCCAGTGAATCTTTCATGTCTTTTACTCATTTATCTATTGTGTTTTTGGTGTTCTTAATTTTTTTTTTTTTTTGAGTTGGAGTCTCACTCTGTCGCCCAAGCTGGAGTGGAATGGCATGCTCACAGCCACCACAGCCTCGACCTGCTGGATTCAAGCGATTCTTCTTCCTCAGCCTTCCAAGTATCTGGAACTACAGGCACCACCATGCCTGGCTATTTTTTTTATTTATTGTAGAGACAAAGTCTAGCCAAGTTGCCCAGGCTGTTCTCGAACCCCTGGGCTCAGGCAATCCTCTTGCCTCTGCCTCCCAAAGTGCTGGGATTGCAGGAGTGAGTCATCATGCCCAACACTCTTCTTTATATTTATTTATTTTGAGTTGGAGTCTTACTCTGTCGTCCAGGCTGGAGTGCAGTGGCACGCTCATGGCCACCACAGGCTAGACTTAGGCGATCCTTCCATCTCAGTCTTCCAAGTAGCTGGAACTACAGGCACGCGTTACCATGCCTTGGCTTATTTTTTGATTTATTGCAGAGACGAGGTCTCACCAAGTTGCCCAGGCTGATCTCGAACCAGTGGGCCAGGCAATCCTCTCACCTCAGCCTCCCAAAGTACTAGGATTATGGGTGTGAGCCATTTTGCTCAGCTTACTCTTCTTAAGTTTTAAAGGTTTTTTATATATTAGGCAGATTAATGTTTTGAGGTAAAAGTATAAAGTATTTTCCTCCTGGTCGTTCACTTGTCTTTTGGCTTTTCTTATTGTATGCTTTGTCTAACAGTTTTTAAAAGTACAGCTGAATTTATGAACTTTTGAATCATTGAGAAAGTCTTTTTGCTCTGAGTTGTTGAGGAATTCTTTCACATTTCCTACAAGTAATTGCATAGTTGGGGATTCCCCTATTTTGAGATCTGCTCCATTTGAAGTTTTCTGTGGTATAAGGTTCTTCAGTTTTGTCTTTTTTTTCATAATACCTATTTGGAATCCTAGCATCATTTATTAAAGATTCATTTACTCAGTGACTCAAGATGCAAACTTTTATGTACTAATTTTCATTTGTATTTGGATATATTTCTAATTTCCATTTGTTATTATGTATATTTCTGTTTCATTCCTTACCTGACAACAAACCAGTTTGACTAATTTGTATGGTTACCTCTGTTAAAATTACTTCTGTTTTCCCTTATTGCTCTTTTTGAGTGCTTTGAGGCTCTTTTCATTTGTTCACTTTTCTTCCTCTTCTCTTTAAGATTGCATAGTCTTTATCAATCTATCTTCATGTTTGCTGATTCTTTCTATGTCAGTTTGGATATACTGTTGATCTTTCTGGTGAGCTATTCACTTGTTGTACTTTTTGACTCCAGAATTCTCAACTGTCTCTCTTTTGTTTATTCATATTCTCCACTTCATGAGACATTGCCTTATTTTACTTCTTTAGGCATGTTTTTCTTTTGTTCTTTGACCACATTTAAACTATTTGTTTTCAAGTCTTTGGTTATTCCAACATCTTGAACCTCTCAAAGGTGTTTCTTTGCCTGCTTTTTCACCTGTATTTGGGGTACACTTTTCCGTTTTTTGTATATCTCATAGTTTCTGTTGAATCCTGGACATCTTAGTAATATATCAACTCTAAATATTGCTTTTTCCTTCCCTCTTCTCCTCTTTTTATTTTATTGATTCTTTATTGGAAACTATACAAAATATTTAAGGTTGTACCTAAAATTAGAATATTGGTATTGAATTGTCCATGATTAAAGACTTGGATTTTATAAAATCTAGTTTGTATAGTGGTCTCTTTTCCTTTTGTCCTGGCAGTGTGTTGCTTGTGAATAAATGGTGTTTCTGTATAAATGAAGTATTATCACTTAAATTTTTCTAAATCCTGAGGCTTTTGTCTTTAATATGACGTTTATATTTATATATTTTTTGTATTGCAATAATTTTGTAATGAATGATGCATCTTCTCTGTAGGTTACACCTATGTTTGAGGATTGGACTACTATTGATTGGTATCGATTTTTCTGTTTATGGGAAAAGTTGCCAACTTCTATGAAGAAGGTGGCAGAATTAGTGGGAGTTGAAGAAGGGTTCTTGGCTCGCTGTGTGAAAGGAAAAGTAGTAGCCAGAACTGAGAGACATCATCGGCAAATGGCCATCCATAAAAGGTAAACTTCAAGGTCCCTGAGCTCTCCAGTATTTAATAGTGTCTTATACTAGATGTCTAGTTTATTATAGTCATTTTAATTGTCAACAAAATATAGATTTTGGCTGACTGTAGTAAAATTTTCAGTTTCCTGTGTTTACTGAACTTATTGTTATTTTAGTTTCTTTCTGTAGCTTATAGTTTAGCAGCCATTACATATAAAGATTTTTTTCAGTCAAATATTTAATTACTTCTTTTTTGTAAAGGAAGTGTGAATTAGAAGAACTGCCAACTTACTGTGGCTTCATTTGGAGTTATGCATTGTATCATCCTTAGAAGTGATTCATTTCTAGTAGAGAAGAACTAATAAAAGATTCAGTTGCAGGAAATTGTACGGGCTGTTAGTTTTGAAATATAATGAAATTATTTTTTCTTAAGGTTTTCATCTCTAGTATATTATTTACAACACAGTCAAGTGTAAATTTTGTAATAACTTACATACTTGGATTATTCGTGCTACAGTTGCCTTTCAAATCAAAACTGGATTTTATAATTAGATTCAGTCATTTTATTGAAACAATGATTAGATTATCATGTAACTATGTGTCATCTTTTAAATATTTGTGCCATCACTTTTCTTGAACCAAGTCTTTTATCTATCTATCTATATTTGAAATTAACTAGCAATATTGAAATATGGGCAACTCTGGGTTATACAGATATTAGTTCTTTGCTATAGTACCAGTGCATGTCAAAACTTGCTTTGCAAACATTGATCTTACTCTTTATTCACTAATCCTATTTTCTATTAGGAATCTACCCAGAGTGTGTAAACCCTCTGTTGCTTTTCTTAGCTGTTTTGCAACACACATTGTACTTTCATAGCAGACATAAATGATCTCTTATTATACTTTTGGTGATTTATTCTTAGGTTTTTTACAAGTCTTGTGCTATTAGATTTAATCAGTGAAGTTCCCTTAAAGGAAATTAATCAGAAATATGGATGCAATCGTGGACAGATTCAATCTTTGCAACAGTCAGCTGCTGTTTATGCAGGTCAGTTAAACAAAGGGTTTCACATTTAAGACTCTGTAGTTTGATGTTAAAATTACTTTTTTTCAAATTCCTTTTTATTGTAGGCCTCTTTACAAGTGCTGTAATTTTGTATAGTTCTGTCATCATCAGGAAATCCAAAACTATGGCTCCTCAAGGCTCAGTACCATGCTGCAGAGGACTGGCAACTAGCTGAATGTCTGGACCTACGTTCCTTAGCAATCTGCTGACTGTCCCTCTCTTGATTTCTTTTTCTTTTCTTTTTTTCCCTCTGTTACAAGAAGAAAGAGAAACAAAGTTCTCAGTGGTCTCCCTTTCCTCATCGAGGTAATGATTAATTAATACATGTTGTTGAGGAGCACTCTACACGTAGGTGTAGAGTGACTTCTGAACTCCCGTTTGACTCTTCTAAATATTATCTCTTCTAAGGAACCACTGGTCTGCCTTAATATATTAACCCCTGAGCTAGGCCAACAGAAATTCTGGGTCTGATTTTACTAAGGAATCCTTACAAGCCCTTAGGAAGAAGCTAGAGGGCGTTTGTATTTATATGTGTAAGAGGTTTCAATGTGAAGATGTGTACTATGAAGGAGCTCTGAGGGGAAGATGAGAAGAGAGGGTAGTAAGAAGGGAGGAACTCACTCTACTACTCCCTACCATCAGAGATCTAAGATTGCCTCTAGGGTTAAGTGTTCTCAGAGGGAAGTGACTTTCTTAATGACTTGACACTGGCTGCTTTGGCCTTTTTATTTTAAGATGGTACAACTATTGAGCTGGGCAATGTTTCTTTGAAGAAGATAACAATGGGAACTCTGTTCTTTATAGTCCTCTTAGCATTTGAATATTTAAATCAGTTTTGTTTCCTTCTAGGTGGAAAGAGTCCTTTATGTTTTTTGGTTTTTTTTGGTTTTTGGTTGGTCCTTAAAAGAAAGTGAAGGTGGGGGAGGGGGAGGGAGAGAAGAATGAAGAAGGGTGAGGGCTTTTTTGTTTGTTTATGTGTTCTGCCTCAGTTTTCAGGTGTTCAGTTCAGGATTAAGAATAAACAAGATGACATTTAATGTGCTTAGTACATTATTGTCTAGTTAGGTAGGTCTTTAATATAGATCTACTCTCATGTTAACCTACACCTTGGGCCTTTATTCAACCTTGTAATTCTGCAGGAAAAAAACAAAACTAGGAAAAGTACATTGAAAGAAATGCAGAATTAGTCTACAAGCACTTTTTAATTCAACACATATTCTCTGAATGTTCTAGGGATGATTACAGTATTTTCCAACCGTCTGGGCTGGCACAACATGGAACTGCTACTTTCCCAATTTCAGAAGCGTCTTACATTCGGCATCCAGAGGGAGCTATGTGACCTGGTCCGGGTATCCTTACTCAATGCACAGCGAGCCAGGGCCCTCTATGCTTCTGGCTTTCTTACTGTGGCAGATCTTGCTAGAGCAACTATTGCTGAGGTAGAAGTGGTTCTGAAAAATGCTGTGCCTTTTAAAAGGTAAGAGATTCCTTCTACCTGTATGTGGTTATTAACTGAAAAATTATGTCAATTTTTAAGTAATAGATATTGTATTAAAGTATTTTCCTCTTAGATAATCTCATGATATACCTGGTATAAGTGTAAGAAAATGCAGCTATTTCCCCTCCTTGTAGATTACCTTTTATTTTGTGTATTTTAAAAATATTGCATGACTTGAAAGACATATCTAAAACCATCATAATTATCTCCTAGAAAGACTGTGTGAAAGTTCGGTATCAATGTTTTCTGCTTTGATGAATTTTGATTTTGATCTGCTTTGATGAATTTGATTTTGTTCTGCTTTGATGAATTTTGATGGTTTTGATTTAATTTCATTATATATATATATATATATATATATATATATATATAGCCCATCTTAAACTTTCTATAGGCAAGAACATTTGAAAATATTCTTCCACCTGATCTCAAACCAGGCAAAATGGGGACCCAAGGGAGTCGCAAACTTTACCTGCATGATGACCACTTGTATACCTAATCCTGAATTGTACCCCCACATCTTTAAAATAAAAAATAAATTAATTAGAAAAATAAAAATACTTCTCTCAAATGTTCTTTGGAACTGTAGTCCCTCAAAACAATACAAACAAGAATATTCTGATTTCTTAAACATTATTTTGTGTGTGTGAGTATGTGTGTAATCAATTTATTGAGTGGGCTGGTCTCAGCATAAAATCAAGGAATAGCTTAATTATTTTTTCTACCACTGTTCTTTGATCTCACTCCTGTGTGAAATCTCAGGCAGATCCTGTAACTATTTAGGTTACTTTTAGGTACTAACACACAGTATTATTTTCAGGCTTTAAAAATGTGTTCTAAATGAAAGCCTTAATCTCATTTCCAGTTCAGTGTTTCTTCCCTCTGCTCCTTTTAGGCCTGGCTTGAGCCCTGAGACCGGTAGCATGTGCGGGAGGTAATGGGAGTGTAGTGTTTTACCATCCTCTTGGCTCCCGCACATCACCATCACTTCCCTCATTTACTCTTTGTCTTTTGTAATGTTAAGTGTTAGGGAGGAGGATTAGAGCTGTGCTGTAGGTGTGTGTTGATAACCAGAGATCCCAGTAACACAAAGATTTGCAACACAAAGAGATGAAGAAAGAAAAGTTTTATTTAAGAAAGAGATCACTTTCCACAGACAGAAAGAGGACCGGCACTCTAAAATGAGAGTGGCACCATAGCCCCTCAAGCCTCTGGATTAAATCGTCTCCCCCAGAGATGGTGCAATCAAGTAGACATGACTGCCATAACTTCCTTGCTGACCACTTGTGGATGATTTGCAGAACCTGAGAAGGGGAGAGGTCTTGTTCCTGCTTTCCACGCACCGGGTGGGTGATTTGTAGACCCCGAGGAAGAGAGGGGGTCTGGTTCCCAGGCACTGGGTGGCGTGGTCTTACCATCTTCAGGGGTCTGTTTTAAGATTACAGTGGGCAGGTACAGGTCATGTTTGAGGGATGCTAGGTTTCTCAAAAGACCAAGTCAGCAAAGTTAATCTTTACCTAAAAGAATGCACTCTTCCAGGGCGCAGTTTCTTACTTTCCCGTCATTGTGTTAGGGTCTAGGAACAAAACAAAGTGACTTGGGCTTTTGTCAGTCCTTTCATTAAGGTTTGAAGTAGGAAGGAGGAATGAGAGGCAAAGGGTCAAAAAGTCTTCTTTATTAGTGCTATTTGTGTCTGTGTCTTTGTTAGATGTTGAAAACTGGCCTTTGTCCAAATTCTGGCTCTTTTTCTCAAGGAACATTTTTGTGGGTGTTTTAGGGAACATGGCTTCTTACTGTACCCCACCAATGAGAGCCTGAACACTGAGGAAGTTGCAGAGTTCTGTGTATCAAAAACAATGGTGTAAAGAAGGCTACATACAATGGTATAACGAAAGTCAGATTTTTATTTTTTTATTATTTATTTTTTTGTCCAGATGAGGTCTTGCTATGTTGCCCAGGCAAGTCTTGAACGCCTTTCCTTAAATGGTCCTCCCTACTCCAGCCTTCCAAAGTGCTGGGATTACAGGTGTGAACACTATGCCTGATCTTTTTTTTTTTTTTTTCTGGATTTTTAGTTTTGACGAACATGGTCTCTTTTGGAAGTAAATGCCCTTCAGAAGGATCTATATCTATCTCAAAGTAGGAAGACATCTTCAGAGTTGATGACAGGTGCACATGTCTGTTGAGTTGTACCTGTGGTCGTGTTTTTCACATTTTTATTGTTTTTATCAGTGCTCTGGTTATAAAGCTCCATATATTTTTAGTGTTCTATCTCACTTTTTTTCTCCTAAGCCCATATGATTTTAATGTGTGATTTTGCAGTACATAGGTTGTTAAGGAGTGCATATAGTATTGTAGAAATTCCAGTTCTCACATTTTTATCTCATTAGGGCACTATACATTTGTGTTTATTTTAGATGATTTAGGGTTATACTTTTTGTTTTTGTTTTTTTTTTTGAGTCAGAGTCTCACTCAGTCGCCCAGACTGGAGTGCAGTGGCTGCTCCCGGCCACCGCAGCCTCGGCCTGCTGGGCTCCGGCGATCCTTCTGCCTCGGTCTTCCAAGTAGCCGGAATTACAGGCATGCACTACCACGCCTGGCTGGTTTTTTGATTTATTGTAGAGATGAGGTCTCCCTGCCCAGGTGGGTGTCGAACCCGCGGGCTCAGGCAATCCACTCACCTCAGCCTCCCAAAGGCGCGGGATTACAGGCTGAGCCACCGAGCCCAGCAAGGGTTATACTTTTAGGTACTAAATTTTTTCAATACTTTTGAAGAAAATCTTCTAAAAATGCATTTTATACTTTTTTTTTGAGTTGGAGTCTCACTCTGCCACTCATCCTGGAGTACAGTGACATGTTCGCGGCCACCGCAGCCTCGACCTCGTAGGCTCAAGAGAGCTTTCCACCTAAGCCTTCTTAGTAGCTGGAACTGCAGGCATGCACCACCATACCCAGCTAATTTTTTTTTGAATTATTGTAGAGATGAGGTCTTGCCAGCTTACCCAGACTGGTCTTGATGGATGAAGGCAATTCTCTCAGCTCCACCTCCCAGAGTGCTGGGATTACAGGTGTGAGCCACTGCACCTGGCTCATTTTATACTTTTTTTTTTTTTTTTTTTTTGAGTCAGAGTACTCTGTGGAGTGCAGTAGCATGCTCACCGCCACCGCAGCCTTGACCTGCTGGGCTCAGGCAATCCTTCTACCTCAGCCTTCCAAGTAGCTGGAACTACAGGCATGTGCCACCATGCCCAACAAATTTTTTTTTTTTTATTGTAGAGATGAGGTCTTACCATGTTGCCCAGGCTGGTCTGAACTCATGGCTCAGGCAGTCCTCTCACTTCTGCCTCTCAAAGTGCTGGGATTATAGTTGTGAGCCACCACGCCCAGCTCATTTTATACTTTTTAAAACAGAATATATTTTAACCTTTTCTTGATAACTTTGTGGTCGTTGTTTTGCATAATAGCTATTGTGTAGTAGAGGTACTTACAGGAGCTATTGGAATGTGTAGACTTCCAATTTGTTATGCATTGTTATGATGTTTATGATTTGTGACTTTGATTTCCTGTCATTTTCCTGAGTATCAATCTACAGGTGGATATGCTGTTATTTCTCATTGCTGTCAGTTTCAGCAATCTACTCCAGTTCTTTAGCTAGGAAACAAACACTGAGGGTGACATTATAGATGGAATGCCTTCAACTTTTCAGCGCAATTCACTCCAATCTGTTTGAATATTAGGTCTCGGCTGGGTGCGGTGACTCAAACCTGTAATCTCAGCACTTTGGGAGGCCAAGGCAAGAGGATTACCTGGGCCCAGGAGTTCAGGAACAGCTTGGGTAACTTGACAAGACCTCGTCTCCACAATAAATAAAAAGATTAGCTGGGTGTGGTAGTGCATGCCTGTAGTTCTTAGCTGGGCGTGGTAGTGCATGCCTGTAGTTCCAGCTACTTGGAAGACTGAGGTGAAAGGATCACCCGAACCCAGCAGGTCAAGGATGTGGTGGCTGTGAGCACATCACTGCACTCCAGCCTAGGCAGCAGAGTAAGACTCCAACTCAGAAAAAAAAAAGAAAAGAAAAGAAGATTAAAAATTAGGTCTCTGTGTTAGTACTTTTGCTACTTTAGGATGTACTTTTGGCTGAAGTCTACCTAGAGATTTAAAATCTACTTTCAAAAGTGTTGATCACCACTAGAGCTTCTGATTTTCATAGAATCTTTGGATATTTACATACATGCTCAAAAATTTGTACTGATAGTTCCTGAGGTAAAACAAACAAACAAAATCAGTCTGGGAGTATCTCTATATAGTAACAACATCCCACAAATGATTCGTATAACCCTTCCAGGGAAGGCAGTAAACATTTTCCAAAGTTTAACTGGAAGAGCATGTTTGTTGTTTGTAAACACTTGTTGGGATCACTTCTGTACTAATATTACTCTAAAATTGTTACTGCTATGATTATGCTTCTTCTTAAAGCCCCGAATCTTTAATGAACAAAATTAGTGATTCTAGTAATAGAAGAAATTGACATCATGTGCCTCCTCATGTGATACACTAGAAAGGATATAATATTAGTGCTGGGGTATTTTTTCCTTTTAAAAACCTTATTCATTTTTTAAATTGACATGTAAAAATTGTGTACATTTACCATGTACAACATTTTTTTTCTTTTTTTTGAGTAAGAGTCTCAAAAAAAGTCTCAGTCGCCTAAGCTGGAGTGCACAGTCATGACTCAACTCAGCCCCGAGCTCCTGAATTCAGATGATCCTTCTGCCTCAGCCTCAGCCTCCTGAGTTGCTGGGACTACAGGTGTGTATTACCATGCCTAGCTAGTTTTTTGATTTTTGTAAAGACAAGGTCTCGCTGTGCTGCTGAGGCTGGTCTCAAACTCCTGGGCTCAAGCAATTGTCTTGCCTTGGCCTCTCAAAGTGCTGGGATTACAGACATGAGCCACTGCAGAGCCAACATAATGTTTTAAAATATACTTTGTGGAATGGCTAAGTTGAGCTAATTAGCATATATATTACCTTAATACTTAACCATTTTTTGTGGTGAGAATATTTAAGATCTAGTCTCTTAGTGATTTTCAAGAACACAATACTATAGTCACAATGTTAATACAGTACTCCTGTGGTATTCTTTTTTTTTTGAGTTGAAGTCTCACTCTGTCTCCCAGACTGGAGTGCAGTGGCATGCTCATGGCCACCACAGCCTTGACCTCCTGAATTCAGGCTATCCTTCTACCTCAACCTTCCAAAAAGCTGGAACTACAGGTGCGTGCCACCATGCCAGCTAATTTTTTGATTTATTATAGAGATGAGGCCTCACCAAATTGCCTTGGACCCCTAGGCTCAGGGAATCCTTTTGCCTCTGTAGACTCCCAAAGTGCTGGGCTTACAGACATGAGCCCAGCTCCTGTGGTATTCTTATAAAAAATGTCTAACATGAATTTAATCATAAGTAAATATCAAACTAACCTAAATTGGGATACGTTCTACAAAATAATTGTCCAGTACTCTTCAAAAATACCCAGGTCATGAAAAACAAAGACTAAGGAGTTGTTTCTAATTAAAGAAGACTAAAGAGATAAAACAACTAGATGTACCACCTGATTCTAGATTAGGTTAGACAATGGACACTTGTGACTGTGGAAAACTTGAAATTTGAAAAGGTGTGTAGATTATACTACACTATAGTTTGTATTAATGTTAATTTTCTGGACAGAAACTGGTATATCTGACTGCCTAGCTACCCTTTCTTTTTCGTGCTTAGTGCATAAAAGCCAGAAGACAGCCGGCGTTCAGATTGTCTCCAGTATTTTGCCTCTGCCAACAGTCTGCAGTGCATTACCTAGTACATGTGCATTTTCATATTCTTGGAATATTATTTCAGGGTAGATTCCTAGATGGAGTTTCAAAGGGTAAATGTATTTGTAGCTTTGTTAGATATTTCAAATTTTCTGTTTCGAAGTCTCATACCAAGTTGCATTTTCTCCAGCAAATGTAGAAGACCAATTACTTCACAGCCTTGACCACAGAATCCATTGTTAGAGTTTTTCATTTTCACCAGTCTTATAGGTGAGAAATTGTATCTCAGTATTGTTTTAATTTATATTTCTCTAAATGTGAGTATTGATGAATATCCTTTCATATGTTTCTTGATCACTTTTATATCTATGTGAATTATCTGGATAGGTCTTTTCCTTATATTTCTATTGAATTTTGGTCTTTTTTCCTATCCTTTTTAAATAACTTTTTCTTTTTAAAGTTAATTAGAATTCTTACCCTTTCATTTTAAACATATATTTGTAAATATATGTCTATATATGTATGTGTATGCACACACAAAACATATATAGCAGGTGTTTTCTTACAATTTGTTGGCTGCCTTTTGACTTTTATTATCATGTTTTGCCAGGCAAAAATTTTATTTTTCTATCAATATATTTTTTAAATCAATTTTGATTTATTTATTTATTTCCTCTGGAGTATCATAGTTAGAAAGCCTTTACCTATACTGAGGTTAAAGAGGAATTCACAAATGCTTTCTTCTATTTTTTGTAAGTTTTCATTTAGATTCCTGATGCACTTAGAATTTAATTTTGTGTATGGTGTATTCTAGCTATAATTTTATCTTTTTTCCATTTGTTACAAAGTTTGTCTTTGTCCCTTTGATTTGAGATGCCACTTTCATCATATACTAAGTATCTGTATGTAGGTTTCTTTCTGGGCTCTCTATTCTATTCTACTATTCTTTTTTGTTAATTCATGAGCCAGTATCATATTCTTAATTATAAAGGCATTATAGTATGTTTTAATGTCTGGTAGGGAACATTCTTTCTCAGTTTTGCAGTCTTTTCCTGGAATTATTGCATGTTTGCATATATGAAGTTTGCAGTTGCTGTTTTTTAGAATGGATTAGAATTTAACTTGTGGGGAAAACTGACATCTTTATAATATTGAGTCAACCTGTATAAGAATAGGTGGTACCTTTCATTTGATTTAGTCTTTATGTTTTTCAGGAGTTCTAAAAAGTTTTCTTCATATAGATTTTGCATATTTTTTGTTAAATTTGTTCCTATTTAATTTTTATTGTTATTTTTAAATTAGTGGTTGTCTGCTATACTGTTCTTTACGTGATTATTATGAAAGCAGTTGATTTTTGTGTATTTTTTAAATCCTGCTACTTTCTGAATTCTTTTTATTATGAGTTACTTTTATCTTCCATTCTCTAGGATTTTCTAGGTCATATTATCTGTAACTAGAAATACTCCTTCTTTATCAATTATGCTTCTAGCTAATTCCTGTACTGCAAAGTTGAATAGTAATATAGATAATGGGCATTTTTGCTTTGTTTAGAGAAAATACCTCTGGTGTTATCCAGTAAGATACTGGCTTCAGGACTGTGTGTGTGTGTGTGTGTGTGTGTGTGTGTGTGTGTGTGTGTGTGTGTTATCATCTTAAAATGTCCAGTAATTGCATTTTTCTTGAATATATCTATTTTTCAAATCAAGAATGGGTGTTGAATCTTGTCAAAGACTTTTTATTTTATTTATTTATTTATTTATTGTAGAGATGAGGTCTCGCCTGCCCAGGCAGGTCTCGAACCCATGGTCTCGGGCAATCCACTCACCTCAGCCTCCCAAAGGCACGGGATTACAGGCTGAGCCACTGAGCCCTGCTGTCAAAGACTTTTTAAACATTTACGGAGATATGTGGGATGTTGTGGCTCACACGTATAATCTCAGCACTTTGGGATGCCCAGTTAGGAGGATTGCTTAAGGCCAGGAGTTCAAGTCCAGGCTGAGCAACATAATGAGACCCCTCTCTACACAGAAATTTTTTGTTTTTTTGAGTTGGAGTCTCACTCTGTCACCCAGGCTGGAGTGCAGTGGCCGCTCCCGGCCACCGCAGCCTCGACCTGCTGGGCTCCGGCGGTCCTTCCGCCTCAGCCTTCCAAGTAGCTGGAACTATAGGCACGTACTACCACGCCCGGCTCATTTTGATTTATTGTAGAGATGAGGTCTCGCCAAGTTGCCCAGGCGGGTCTCGAACCTGCAGGCTCAGGCAATCCATACACAGAAATTTTAAAAATTAGCCAGGCATAGTAGTCCTAGCTACTCAGGGGACTGAGGTGGAAGGATTGCTTGAGCCCAGGCTGCAGAGAAGTATGATCAGATCACTGTACTCCAGCCTGGGTGACCCTATTTCAAAAGAAAAGAGAAGAATATCCTGATTATTACAGTCACATGTAATAAAATATGCTGCATATTGATGTTTCAGTCAATAACAGACTGCATATATATGACAGTGTTCCCATAATATTATAATGGATCTGAAAAATTCCTATTGCCTAATGACTTCCTAGCCATCATAACATTGTAGTACAATGCATTACCTATTCTATATTTAGACATACAAATACTTACCATTTTGTTACATTTGCCTACAGTATTCTATACAGTAACATCCTGTACAAGTTTGTAGCGCAGGGACAATAGGCTATACCATATAGCCTAGGTGTGTGTTGTACTTCTACCCTCTAGGTTTCCATAAGTACACTCAATGGTGTATGCCTGAGGAAGTTGCCTAATGATGCAATTCTTAGAATTTATCCCTATCATGAAGCAATACAGGATTGTATTTTTTCCTCTTCCATCTATTCCTATAATATAATAATAGATTTCCTAATATTAAATCAATCTTGCATCCCCAGAATAAACCTCACTCAGTTGGTCATGGTATATTATTTTTTGCATCATGTTGGATTCTGTTTGCTAACATTTAATTTAGTATACTTTTACATTGCTATTTATAAATAATTTCATCAATAGTTTTCTTGTTTTTATTTTGACAATATCTTTTTATTTTTACTTTTTATTTTTTTGAGTCAGAGTCTCACTCTGTTGCCCAGGCTGGAGTGCGGTGGCACGCTCACGGCCATTGCTACCTTGACTTGCTGAGTTCAGGCGATCCTTCCTCCTCAGCCTTTCAAGTAGCTGGAGCCACAGGGGCATACCACCACGCCCAGCTAATTTTTTAATTTATTGTAGAGACAAGGTCTTCCCATGTTGCCCAGGCTGGTCCTGAACCCTTGGGCTCAGGCAGTCCTCTTGCCTCTGTCTCCCAAAGTGCTGGGACTGTAGACATGAGCCACCGTGCCCAACCTTATTATTATTATTATTAATAAAAATGGATTCTGACTATGTTTCCCAGGTTGGTCTTGACAAGTGGTCCTCCTACATTGGTCTCCCAAAGTGCTTGGATTACAGGTATAAGCCACTATGCCTGGGCACTATCTTTATTCAGGTTTTCAAATCATAAACAAGGATTAGGACATTTGTTTTCATTTCTTTCTTTCTTTCTTTCTTTCCTTTCTTCTTTCTTTCTTTCTTTTTAGTTTTTTTTAAATTATAAAGATGTGGGGTGCAATTCAGGGGGAGGTATACAAACTTTGATTATGTAGGTATCCATGTTGATAAGGTATGCCCCTCTCTCCCTTAGCAGTTTCCTCAACTGCCAGTCCTACCCTCTTCCCCTGACAGTTTCCCACTACTGCCAATCCCTTTCTTGTAGTATTACAATTGTTCAAGTTAAGCTTATGAGTGAGAACATACGGTACTCTGTTCTATGTTTCTGTGATAGATCACTGAGTATGATCGACTCCAAGTCTATCCAAGTTACTACGAAGCCCATATATTTGTCCTTTTTTATGGCTGCATAATATTCCATTGTGTATATGTACCACATTTTTTTTTATCCAGTCCAGTTCACAATACCAACATGTTTTCATTTTCAATGCTCTGTAACAATTAGTAGAATCTTGGGACGGTGTGGTTGAAGGTTTGATATGATTACCTTGTGGATCCATGTTGGACTGGTACCATTTTGTAAATTTCTACTTTCCTTGTTTTTTTCTTGTGATCAAGTTAGTTAATGATTTGTTTGTTTTGTAAATTAAAAAGAAATCCAGGAGTTTGTTTTATTAGTTAGGTCTACTTTAAAAAAAAGTACTTATTCCTTCCTTTATTATTTCCTTCTTTGTCCTATCTTTTGTTTTACTTTGTTGTGCTTTTTTAAAGGTTTTTTTCCCCCCCAAAATGGGAATTTAATTCACTTACTTGAAGAATTTTCTTTCTGCTGATAAGTAATATGATGCAAATTTAATTAATTAATTTTTTTTTGAGTTGGAGTCTCACTCTGTCACCCAGACTGGAGTGCAATGGCCGCTCCCGGCCACCGCAGCCTTGACCTGCTTGGGCTCCGGCGATCCTTCTGCCTCAGCCTTCCAAGTAGCCGGAATTACAGGCATGTGCTACCACGCCCGGCTGATTTTTTAATTTATTGTAGAGATGAGGTCTCGCTGCCCAGGCGGGTCTCGAACCTGCAGGCTCAGGCAATCCACTCACCTCAGCCTCCCAAAGGCGCGGGATTATAGGCTGAGCCACCGAGACCGGCTGCAAATTTAATTTAATAGTGTGATTTTAGTGCTATGAACTGTCTTATGATCTCTGCTATAAATGTAACTTATATATTCTGATGTGGAAGAGTTTATTATTTTACAAATTATGGAATTAGGCCCTGTATAGTGGCTTATGCTTGTCATCTCAATATTTTGGGAGGCTGAAGCAGGAGGATCACTTGCGGCCAGGAAGACAGAATGGCTGAGAGACTTCTGCTTCCAACTAAGATGGAGTGGTAGGAGCAAATTTGGTCTCTCACCAAAATTTGAGGTATGCCCCTCCCTTTTAAAAATAGTCACGCTATTAAGACTAGCTTTGGCAACAAGATGGTGATAGTGAGACCCTATCTCTACCAAAAAAAAAAAAAAAGAAAGAAAGGAAAAAGAAATGATGCAATTGGCTTTTCTCTCTTTTGCCTTGTGTTGTTCAATAAGAGGTTTTTAAAAAAATGTCCAGGTGGAAGTGCTTTTTGTTTTTATTTTGTTAATAATTTCTGGTTTTATTGCATTGCAATCTGAAAGTGTTGTTGTAACATTTCTACTTTATGGAACTCACTGATGTTTTCTTTGTGACCTAATATATGATCAGTATAGATGAGATGTATTTTATATTACAAAAGTATAAGATTTGAAATATATTTATATAAAGTTTACCTTTTTGGTCATGTCCATTAGGATTTTTTTCTTACTTACAGATGTACTTCACCTGTTGTTTAGTGAGAGTGCTTTGTTGAAGTCTACAATTGTTAGTGTGCTTCTCTCTTTGTTTCCTTGTACTTCCTGTAGTATGTGCTTTATAAACATGGTTGTTATTTGGTGTGTACTTATTCATAACTGTTTTCTTTATTGTGGTTGTGGTTTTAAGCATTAATAATACCCTTTGTCACATTAAATGTTTTTTAGCTTGAATTGTATTTTTTATGATTTTGTAATATCTCTCTTACTTCTTGTTTCCCTTCACCTGGGAGTTTCTTTGTCTCTTTATTTGGAGCCTTTTGGAATCACTTTGTTTTTGATATGCTTTTTGTGTACCATACTGAGTTGTATTTGAGCTTTGCTTTTGAATCAAATTGAAAATCTTTTTCTTTTAATAGATAATTTACTCCTTTTTATATTTATTGACATGACTGATATGTTTGGTCTTAATTCTTTTAAATTATTTTATTATTATGTGATGTTTGCTATGTTTCTTTCTCTACCTGTTGGATATGCTTTGCTGTTATATTTTCAAAATTATACATATATATAATAGTAGTTATCTTTTTACTTTTCATTATTTGGTTTGTCAAGAATTCAGTGGTATTCTATAATATAACTCCTATCTATTGCCTGAACAAAAATATTAGCTTACTTTACTTTCCCCCCCTTCTCATTTTTAAAGTGCATTTTTTTCTACTTTGTCTCATCACATAACATTTTACACTAATTTTCCACACATGTTCCCACCTTTTTTGGAGGTTGGCAATGGAAGGGTAATATAATCTACATTTTTACTTATTAAAGTTCTTATCATCAGTCTCATTGGTGAAGTATTTCTGATCATCTTTTAATTGATGAAACCTGTCCTCTAGTAGATTCCATGAGGAGGACTTATGGTACAGAATTCCCTAAGTTCATATAGTTAAACTGTTTTTCTATAACCTTAATATTTGAAGTACAGCTTGGCTGAATATAAAATCCTTGGTTTACAGTTTTATTGAGTTTTTGAAAATATCATTTATTGTTGCTTTGCCTTGTATGTTATTTTTGAGAATTCTCGTCACCAGTCTGATTCTTTTGCCCTTGTAGGTTATTTGATCTTTTTGTATATGTAGACCTTGAGATTTTTAAAATATATCTTTAAAGTTTGCTAGTTTTTCTACGTGTATTTATTACCTATTGTTGTGTAACAGTTTACTTAAAAACTCAGTTTAAAAACAACAGTAAATATATATTATATCAAATTTTCTGCAAATAGTGAATTTGGGAGTACCTTTGCTGGTGACTCTGGTTTGGGATCTCTTCATGAGATTGAGTTAAACTATGGGCCAGGACTGTTGTTCTCCAAAGGCTTGACTTGGGTCTGCTCCCAAGATGACTCATGCAAGTTCTGGTAAGCTGGTGCTAGATGCCTCAGTTGTTGTGCATGTGGACTTCCCCATGAGACTTCTTGATGATAGTTGGCTTCTCCTAGGACGAGTGAATCAAGAGAGTAAAGAGAGAGCAAAGAGAGGACAAAATGGAAGCTGCAACGTCTTCTGTGACCTGTCCTTGGTTTTTTAAAAGTTATTTTTGGTGAGAGACCAAATTGGCTTCTATCACTCCATCTTAGTCGGAAGCAGAAGTCTTTCAGCCATTTGTCTTCCATAATTTTTATGCCCTATCCTGTGTCTCTTCTTCTCTTGATACTTCAATTTCATATGTTTTTGACCTTTAAGGTTTTAGACTCTATTATGTTACCCTGAAGAACAATGATATTTTGTCAGTTTGGCTGAACTCAAATTCCAACTTTGTCTTTCTGTGGTGGACAGTAACTCAAATCTCTGTTCAATTTTTTATACTTTTAACTGGTTTCTTGGAATTTGCCCTTGATTGCATAATTTAGAAGTCAGCCAGAGATTTGGGCAGAGTTTCTATGAGGAATTTGGGGTTCTCCTTCTCTGGCTCTCTGATTTCTAGACTTTCTGCCATCAATTTCTAACAAATGTAGTTACCTTTGGTCTGTTCTGAATTCTGTCAATCAATGAACACCAAAGTTTTATCCAAGTTTTCAGCCAACCTATAGGGTGCTGACTGGGGATGGCCTTCAGGTGAAAAGGAAAAATTTACCCGTTCTATTTCTTTCTTCTAAGTTTCAACCCCCCTTCAGTTTCTGTTTTCTTTTGGTCATTCTCTAGTTCCTTCAAAGAGTTTTTCTAAAGTTTATGTTGTGTAGGAGGATTTGTTTTCAATGAAAATTTTATGACCCTCGCTTTTTTTTTCTTAAGGTTTGTGCTTAAAAAATCTGTCTCAGTGAAGCCTCTCTTATTATGTTATTTAAAAATTGCAGAACTACCCACCCCTTTCTGGTGTTCCTTCTTTGTATGCACCTTTTATTAGTAGGTAACATAGAATGCATTTTAAACATTTATTTTATTTTCTAAGTTCCTTAACTAGAATGTAAGTGCGTAGATATATTTCTCTCTTTCAGTACTAGTTCTTCAGTTCCTAGAATAGCTTGTATTGAATGCCTAGTAAATATTTGTTGTATGAGTGAATGGCTTTTTCTATCTCCTTATATAGTGCCCGAAAGGCAGTGGATGAGGAAGAGGAAGCAGTTGAAGAACGTCGGAGTATGCGAATTATCTGTGTGACTGGCAAAAAAAGTTTAACTGAAAGGGAAGCAGCAGCCCTTATAGTGGAAGAAGCCAAAATGATTCTGCAGCAGGACTTAGTTGAAATGGGAGTGCAATGGAACCCATATTCCCTTTTCAATTCTGGTACACATTCATTGACCAGTAGTGAGTCAGAAGTAAAGGAACACACATTTATATCCCAAACTAAGCATTCTTGTAAAAGATCAAAGAGCAAAAGTAACACAATATTTAGTGATTCTTATGTTAGGCACTCACCAAATATAGTGCAAAATTTAGGTAAAAGTAGAGAGTATACAAGTCCCTGGTATTGTAAATTCCAGGATAGGAATCAAGAACATCAGAGACATTCCATTTTCAGAGCAAGAAAACGGTCTTCTTTAGACACAAATAAAGAGAAGCCAGGTACCTCTCAAAATGAGGGGAAAACAAGCACTATGAAAGTTGTTCAGACTTATTCATCTGAGAAAACAAAGGCAGCTTTGAATTTCAGTTCAGAAAAGAGGGTCACATCCTTTCGAGCTTGGAAACATAGAAAGCATCTAAAGCAATCAAGGGACAGTAGCCCTCCAAAAGACTCTGGAATGTATAGAATTGATTTACACGGACAGATTATGTCTAGTCCTATTCTTTGTGAAGACTCATTTACCTTAAATGAGAAGAATTCATCTTTTTGTGCTAAAGGAAAACATAACAAAATATCACTTCCATTACAAATAAGGGAAAGTTGTTCAAGGAACACAATTACTAATGATATTTTTGTGGAACATTTTGTCACAGGATCTCAGGGTCAAAACATGACTTGTCAAGCCACCAGCATGACTAGTGAAAATGACCAAGGATTAGCTGTTGTTGAGGCAGAAAAAAAAAGTAAAGTGTTGCTACGAAATGGTTCAGAAAACCACAACATTTATGTGAAACATCATGATACCCATTCAATTATCCAGTGCCCAGAAAAGCAACCTAACAAACAGACATATAACAAACAAAAACATATAATAGAGAGACAAATGCCCTGTGAGACAGTCAGTAGTTATATGAATAGAGACTCAAATGTTGCTACTATCATTTGTGAAAGTATAAAGTTTAATGCTGAAGAAAATAAATCAAATCATTTTCAGGCGTTAGAAGATGATATAAATAGAATTGAAGTGTCCAGTGGAATACTTCTATCAACTGGAGCATTTGGTAAAGTAGGAGGCCAGCGTGAACATTTTCTAAATTCTCCTAGGATGCAAGAAAAAACAGATGCTTATGTAACAAACAAAACCCCAAATAATCATGTTTCCGACTTAGGTTTAGAACTCTGTGATTTTGAAGATAGTTTCCACCTGGATACTCAGTCAGATAAAATAATACAACAGTTGGCAACTGAAAATGCCAAACAAAGAGCAAAGGACACCAGCCTGTCAGCAGGGATAATGCAGAAGAACTTAGCCAAACTGAACTTGACGAGCTCTTTTCAGGATGAGTTTCACATTTCTTTTCCTGGTGAACAGCATTCTCCAAGTGTGACTAATAGAGGTCATTTGGACCTTAAGACTGTAGGTACTATGAAACAGAGTACTGATTCACATAGAGTTGATATCCTGCCTCCAGAAAGCCCAGTTTTTCATTCTCCAATACTATTGGAGGAAAATAGTCTTTGTTGTAAAGGGAATGAACTTTCTGTTACTGACTCCCAACTAAATAGTTTTCTTCAAGATTATCAAACACAAGACATAGTGAAACCAGTCATACCTGTAGTTCCTCAAAAGAGATCTCCCACTGGTGTAGAAGGAGAGTGCCTGCCAGTTTGTGACACAAGTTTGAATATGAGTGATAGTTTACTATTTGACAGTTTCAGCGATGACTACCTAGTAAAAGAACAACAACCTGCTGTGCAAGCGAAAGAACCCCTTCCTTCTGAAATAACATCAAAGCTTTTCAGTGATTCTCTGTGTCAGTCACTGGAGGGCCCAATTAAAAAGTCAAATATGAATGAGAATAAAGATACACAGCAGCAGTTGACTTGTTTCAATGATGAATCTATTATATTTTCAGAAATGGATTCTGTTCAGATGGTTGAAGTTTTGGACAACATGGATATATTTTCTGTCCAAGAGAAACATAGTACTGCAGTATCTCTTAGAGCATTAGAACTAAATGATTCTGTAATTGGAGGCAATGATCACTTCCAAGGAGAAGAAATTGGAGTGGATCAAGATGCAAGGGCTCAAAAATACAGATTCACTGGGACCAGGCAAGATAATTCATTCATATGGTCAGGGACATCATTTGATCTCACTCCAGGACTACAGAGGATTTTAGATAAAGTGTCCAGTCCTTTAGAAAATGAAAAGCTAAAAATAATGACTGTAAACTTGTGTACTTTGAAAGGAAAAAATACAGAGTTACATGGAAAACAAGAAGTGATTTCAAACTTGGAGACAAATCAAGTACCAGGAATTTCATTTTCTTCTAATAATGAAATAAAAAGCAAGACCGAGGCACTAGACAACAATGCCAATCATAGTGAATCCTCATCCCTCGTGCCTTGCAAAGAAAGCTGTGGAGTTGATGATCATGGTCTCATTCCTCCTACACCCATTCCAACATCTGCTTCTATGCTGGCGTTTCCAGGGATTCTTGGAACACCTGTAAAACATCAGAAAACTAGTAATATTTTACAACCTGGTTCAAGTTATTCACTTAGCTCACCTTCAGATATTAAAAACCACAATTTAAGTCCAGAGAGTAGAAATGGTTTCCAGGATGACAGCCCTATTAGAGACACAAGTTTTTCACTGCAGTTTTCACAGGATAGCTTGCAGTTAACTCCAGCCTCATGCAATTCAGAGAGTTTGGCCATAATTGATGTAGCAAGTGACCAAACTCTTTTTCAAACATTCATTAAGGAGTGGCGGTCCAAAAAACGATTTTCCATCTCACTGGCTTGTGAAAAGATTAGAAGTTTGACATCTTCTAAAACTGCTACTATTGGTGGTAGGTTTAAGCAAGGTAAGAATTTTTAATTTTGTTATATTTATTTATAATCTCGTTAGTAGGCTGAGATGAGATTTAGATTTTTCATTGTTGGATATTAAATGTAATCTATTCAAAATTTAGAAGTCTCCTTTGTGGATTTGTATGTAGAACAGCCTTATTTATACAGCATAGCTGGATTAATAACAGTTGCCCTCTAGTGTAAGAGGCACATGTAATATACTTTATTATTTGGAATGTAAGTTTATAAAAATAAAGATAGAAAATACATGTTTTGAACATGAATGTGGCATTTCTTTTATGGTATTTTAATGTAAATTTTTTTGTGAGTTGGGATATCACTCTGTCACTCAGAGTAGAGTACAGTGACAGCATCACAGTTTACTGCAGGCTCCACACCCTGGGCTTAGGTGATTCTTTTGCCTTGGCCTCCTGAGTAGATGGGACTACAGGCACACACCACTACATCCAGCTAATGTTTTGATTTTTGGTAGAGATGAAGTCTTACTATGTTGTCTAGGCTGATCTTGAACTCCTGGGCTCAAGCAGTCCACTACCTTGGCCTCCCAAAGTGCTGAGATTACAGGCATGAACCTTTGCACCTGGCCATAAGTAGTTTTTATTAATCATCAGTGTTCATGAATTAGTTTCTGTTAAATCGTAATATCCTGTTTGCTTATATAATCACAAAAGTATACAGTAAATAGGAACTCTGTTTTTCTTTTTTCTTTTTTTTTGAGTTGGAGTCTCACTCTGTCGCCCAGACTAGAGTGCA
>NW_007248275.1:193498-201399 GCF_000164805.1 Carlito syrichta
GGGTCTCGAACCCGCGGGCTCAGGCAATTCACTCACCTCAGCCTCGCAAGGCGCGGGATTACAGGCAGAGCCACCAAGCCTGGCTAGGAACTCTATTTTTCATAATGTGCATTAGCTACGTTTTCCTAGACTTATCTCAAATAGAATTTAGACCTCCAGTAATAGTCATGAATTTTGTACTGAAATGTTGATTCCAAAACCTTGCAGAGCTCTTTCAAGTTTTGAGAGAGTTGAACACTTTGGTCAAGTAATGGCATGTATATTCCTGTCCTATTGCATGATCCCTGGGTTCTGGATTGTGGGAAGTAACTGTAGTCAGCTTGACAACCTGTTGTGGAAATCAGAGGTTTGACTAGATTTCTTAAATCTGTTTATGAATGAATTTGTTCCTAATGGTTTGAGTATTTGATCTTCAATCCATGCAGCAGATATGTTGACAAGTTTTATGTACTTTTATGTACTTTAAATAGCACTTTCCATTTTTCATGCAATAAACAAAAAATTGAGCATATTTTCTGTCAGACTATATGCTAGAGGTTAGAGGGATAAAACAATTCACTTAAATTTAATAAATATGCATTGAGTTCCCATGTGCCAGCTATTTTTCTGACATTGGGTATATAATTGTAAATAAGGACATTTATTAGGGAGGATTGGCTAAAACTATTGCAAGATGAGGTTCCTTAATAGGCTATCTGCAAACTGGGCAACGAGGAAAGCCAGTAGCATGTCTCAATGAAAATCCTCAAAACCAGGGAAGCTGACATGTAACCCTCTGTCTAAGACCGAAGGCCCAAGTGTCCCCGGGAGGCTGCTGGTGCAAATTCCGGAGTCCAAAGACTCAAGAATCTAGATCATGGCCAAGGACAGGAACAAAGCATACAACTGTGGAAGGGAGAGAGAGAGAGCAAGCAAGGGGGAAACTCAGCAAGATACCTATCCACCTTATTCTGCCTGCTTTTTGTAGCTGCCCTGGCAACCACATTGAGGGTGTCTTCCTCTCCCAGTCTTCTGACTCACATGTCAATCTCTGGAAACACCCTCATAGTCACACCCAGAACAGTGCTTCGCTAGACATCTAGGCATCCCTCAATCTAGTCAAATTGGCACCTAATATTAACCATCATAGTCATTATTACAGATTTATTTTAAGAACTCTTTGGTAGATTTTTCACAGTGATGGTTATCTTAATTGATGGGAAACCTAGAGAGAGAGATAAAGAGCGAGCTTATATACACCTAAAAATGACTGTCTAAATAATACATATTTTAGAATCTAGAAATTTTGTTTATCAAATATAGATTTTATTTTCATTGTTTTAACAATTTATATACTGTCTTTGTTTTTAGAGTGGTTTTTTTGTTTTAAACTATATCACTTTTGGTTCACTTAGCCATCTCACTTCAGGAAACTCCTATTAGAGAGGATGGATTTCTTGTTAAAGGCTATGATGACATCTTGGTGGTTGGACTGGCAATATGCTGGGGTGGAAGGGATGCCTATTATTTTTCACTGCAGAAGGAGCAAAAGCATTCTGGTAAGTAACCAGTATTTAGCTAAGTCACCATAAAATTGTTGTGATATCTATTAGGGTAGTGATCTTGTTTGTAGAGAATAATTTCCCGATATTTACCTAGGATCTATTTTTAGTATTAAAAAATTGTTATTAACTTTTAGGGAGCTGCTAGTGTGCACGTTGTTGCATATATTAACAAGAATTAATTTTTTTTTTTTTTTTGAGTCAGGGGTCTCACTCTGTCACCCAGGCTGGAGTGTAGTGGTGCCGTCACAGCTCACCATAATCTTGACCTCCTGAGCTCAGGTGATCCTTCCACCTCAACCTCCCAAATAGCTGGAACTACAGGCATGCACCATCATGCCCGGCTAATTTTATTGATTTTTTTGGTAGAGATGAGGTTTCGCTGTGTTGCCTAGGCTGGTCTCGGACTCCTGGGCTCAAGCAATCTTCCTGTCTTGGCCCCCAAACTGCTGGGATTATAGGTATGAGCCACCACACCAAGCCTTGGAATGAATGTTTTAAGAAGCAGTTTCTTACTCCCCCTGGCTGTGACATGAAGCTATTAATGCTATGTTTTTGTTTTTTCCTGGGGAGCCAATAGAGCCTTGGGAACTTGCTTGCCACCATCAGGGTTTGCTTTTGAAGACTGGACCATAGCAGTTTCTTTTTTTCTCTCATTGACTAGTTCTGAAACTCATCTCGAGGCAATGTGGAGCTAGAGCTCTGTAGTGTCATACAGACTTTGGAAAAGTCTCTGGAATTGAAAAGATATGATTTGGAAATACCCCATGATCTGTTTATGGTTGTAGGCTACCCAGCTGATTGGTTGGTTTTGGACAAGAGCAAAATAAATAAGAAAACATTTTAAAGGATGCCATATAGTGTCTATTTCTTAGTAAGCATAAAGTCTTTTCACTTGTTTTGTAGGAAAATATGTTGGGGTGAGTAGTTACTTGTAGTAGTTATTTTATTTTTGATATAACATTAAATGTTCATCCTAAATATCCTTTTAAGATCTACTTCAAAATAGCTTTCCTGTCTTCAACTCCTTATTCTGAGAAATAGCATTTGTTTCTAGAAGTCTTAATATTTAGTATTTTCTCCCATGTAATTAAATAGAGCATTATAAATCTTCTAGCCCAAACGGTAATTTGTGGATTGTGAAGCCCTTCATTTACATAGCCAGTTTGTCCTGGATAAAATTATGCTGAATTATTGGTCACGTGGAACCAGACTCTGAGACTTCTGAGCCTTTTTCAGTCTTTCTACTAAAAATTGTTGTTTTAGATAAATGTATTTTTTTGCCTTAAAACTTTTTTCTTTTTCTTTCTTTCTTTCTTTTTTTTTTTTTTTTAAAGAAATTTGCGCCAGTTTGGTTCCACCTTCTCTAGATCCAAGCCTGACTGTGAAAGACCGGATGTGGCACCTTCAATCTTGCTTGCAAAAGGAATCTGATAAAGAATGTTCTGTTGTCATCTATGACTTCATTCAGAGCTATAAAATTCTTCTTCTATCTTGTGGCATCTCCTTGGAGCAAAGTTATGAAGATCCTAAGGTTCTTTGTCTTACTTCATTTTTGTATGCTTAAATTTTTTAGTGTTAATTCTTAAATGCCTTAGTATTTGTTTAGCTTCAATAATGCAGTTTAAGTCTTTTATAGTAGTCACTTCTTTATTCAATAATTTCCCTACCCAGTATAGATATCATGAACCAAACACCTGTGTAGAACAGAGATGTCACAAATTCTAAGCCTCAAAATTTATGTTTTTCCTAAGAGATTTTAAAAAACTTTTAACTTTGTTCATAAGTTCTGTTTTCTGTCCAATAAATAAATAAATTGAATTGAAATGTATTTTTGAGAACTATTAAATGAGTTAAATGAGAAATGTTAGATTTAGGTGTATGATAGCAGGATGTTTCAAATATTCGTGACAGTGGAGGCAGAAAATCAGAAATGTGTATGATTATAAGATGTAAAAAAGGATTGTATTAGGGACTATTTAGCATAGAGGCAAAGTGTCCTACTAGCCCCTGATATCTTTCCTACATGATAGCAAAGTATGGTACATGCTTCATAATGATGACTCTGAGTTATCAAGGAAAGAGTAGCTTATGTTTTGTAAATACACTTAACAGTATAAAGCATTTTCAGAAGACATTTATTTAAATATCATGACCTTTAGAGGGATATCATTTTTGCCACCTGTTGAAAAGGGATATATGAAGCAGGCAGAGTATTAAGTTAAATTTGAAAAAACTATTATTTGGTAGTTATTATCAATATAGTAAATGCTGAGAAGATATTCTGTAGTAAATAAGATCTTCCAGTTTCTTAGTTTAACTCCCCCCCGCCAAAGATTTCCAAAGGCAGCATCAGATAAGCTAAAAATATCCTTTTCTATACTTCAAGTCAGGCTGGTTTTCTGTGGCGCATCCCATGTAGTTTCTAAACTGACCTTTACTGAATATAAAGATTGTCACTTAATTTTGATAGTCTGGAGTCCAAAACAAGAATAGGTATTATGAGCCTCTCATTCAAACTACAGTAGCACCTCAGATTTATGTAACACCTTTTTCTTAAACTACTTGAAATATTCTTAAGTAGGTTTTGTTGATCACAATATTTTTGATGTAAAGATATTAAAAAATTAACTATTAATTTATAAAATCTCACTTTTATAAGAAATATTTGTCAACTTTTATATCAGGCTATATTATTCAATATTCCTCTGTAAAGCTTCTTCTTCTTCTTCTTTTTTGAGTTGGGGAGTCTCACTCTGTCACACAGGCTGGAGTGCAAGTGTAGTGGCACAATCACTGCTCATCATGACCTCCACCTCCTGGACTCAGGCAATGCTTCTGCCTCAACCCCTGGGTAGCTGGGACTACCGGTGCATATTACTATGCCTGATTAATTTTTTGATCTTTTTGTAGAGACAAGATCTCACTGTGTTTTCCAGGCTGGTCTTGAACTCCTAGGTTCAAGCAGTCCTCCTGCTGTGGCCTCCCAAAGTGCTGGAATTACAGGCATGAGCCACTGCACTCGGGCAAAACTTCATTCCTAACCTATAAAAGAAGCAACTGAGTTATACAGTAATTGTCAGAATTATGAACAGGGCTTAGATATCCTTATTCTAAATCCAGTTAATGATCTGCTAGACCTTCGCTTAGAAACTACTGGTCTCCTAGTTTCATGGAGAAGCTAAAAATAGCAAGTAAATGACCAGTTGGATAGACCTGGTGACAGATCCCCATCCCGAGAGGAAAGTCTAGTGGCTTTCTGAAAGTCTAGATATGAAATTTTAATTGTAAACGTTTGTGCCTCACTTCTTAACCTTGTAGGCCCATCTTTATTGTAGTAACTTAGCTAAAATCAACCTTAGGGGAAAAGAGTCCGTCTTTGTTTTCAGATTTGTTTCAACTTGCTGAGAGGTATTTGTTTTTCAAGCCTACTCCAGAGTTGGATCAGCCAGGAGCATTGTAGTAATGGAAAAGTTGTAACTTTTCCTTCTTTGAAGGCCACTGCTCTTATTGGTACTAGAAGTGAGTCCTGTTACAATTGTCCTTTCTTTCTCCTTTCCTGCAAAGACCACTGAATAAATATTAAGCAAAAATTAGTGAGATTAAAAATGAGCTTTCTTTTTTCTTCTTTTAATTTAAGAGTACGAAAACATCTTTGAAAAACATTAATGAAATATTTTGATTGCTATCCCATTCAGGTGGCATGCTGGCTACTAGATCCAGATTCTCAGGAGCCAACTCTTCATAGCATAGTTACCAGTTATCTTCCTCATGAACTTCCACTCCTAGAAGGGATGGAGACTGGCCAAGGCATTCAAGGCCTGGGGCTGAATGTCAGCACTGAGCATTCTGGACGATACAGAGCATCTGTAGAGTCCATTCTAATCTTCAACTCTATGAATCAACTTAACTCTTTGTTGCAGAAGGAAAACCTTCAAGGTAAAAACCAAGCTTCTAGCATTTTTATGTTAAAGACTAAGGATATTTATACTTAGCCACTCTTTAACACATGTGGATAAATTACACGTTTTATGTAAACCCTACCTTTGAATTGTCTAGTATAGGTGTCAAAAAACTTTTTTCTGTGTAAGGTCAGATAGGTGAGCCAGATGTTCTGTATTACAGATATTCAACTCTGCCATTGTAGCACGAGAGCAGCCATGGATCATAGCAAAACAAATGGCTGTCTTCTAATGGTCTTTTATTTGGTCCCAGTTTGCTGACTTCTTGCCCTTTTGTAATGAAGAAAATTAGTGGCATTTTATTCAGTTGTTGCTAATTTTATATGTGAATTTTATCAAATGATTTTCATTCACACTTAGAAGATATCCCTTATAGATTTAAAAAAGTAAACTGTTTTCTTTTTACAATTACTGACAGTTGCTTTTTAAGCAAAGAATATTCATGAAAGTCTCTTTTTCTCTCATGACAAATAACTTGAATTTACTGTTTAGTCTGCTGGCCCCGATTGAGTACCCTGACTTCAGAAAGCTTAACAGATGCTAATGATAGGCATGGTGAAGTAGAACACAGTTGGCTTGATTGTGAGGAGATTATACCATGAAATTATTGATTGCTCAATAGGTACAGAAAGTAGGCTAATGAGTTCACAGAGACCAGGGTTTGGATCTGCACTGTCTACTTATTAGCGGAGAGATCTTAGGCAAGCTACTGAAGCTCTCTAAGTCTGATTTGTATAAAGTTGTTAAAAGGATTAAATAAGATAGTGAACATAGGACAGTGTTTGTCACAGAATGGGTGCTTATTGCATTAGTTGATTTTTATAATTATTATTTTTACTGATACCACAAGCCCTCTCTGCTGGTAGTAATTTTCTCTCCAGCATCATGGGGTAGAATAACAGAGACAAAGACCAGACTGTCTTGAGTGTTCATAGGAAACGTTCTTGCTTAAGTGACGTTAATTAGCAGTTCCTGTACAGGCAATATAGTGTTTCAAACTCAGCCACTCTGTGCCAATGTAGGCAGGCCAAGGAGTGACAGTATGTGGCACTCATTCTACAGGACTGCTTCCACATTCATGAACAGTAATGCTGGATGAACACAGCTCTCTTTCTCTCTTAGTTGTCCTAGTCTGCTTCTAGGCTAGGTGTCCTAAAGAGTCTGTTTGTGTAGTTCTCAGACACTGACTTTTGGCGACGCTGATGTGAATTGATCTATAACTTTTTAATAGACATTTGTTACTCATTATCAGAATTATAAGCTTTCAGTCTGTTTGGGAGTAGACTGTTCCGTACCTAAAGACAGCTTTTACTTATTTAAAAAAAAGGAAACTGTGGTTTTTCTTTCTAGAAAAGTAGGAACCTCTAGATTTATTATTTTGAACTTTCACAATTTCAGTGTTCCTTGAAAGTGCCTTCTTTCTGCAAATTTTAGAAAGTGTGTGGCCAGCTGGGCTTGTTGGCACATGCCTGTAGTCCCAGCTACTTGGGAAGCTGAGGTGGGAGGATCTTTGGACCCAGGAGTTTGAGACCGATATGGGCATCATGGCAAGACCGCCTCTCAGCTAAAAAGTATGACTAGCAAGCATTACATGTATTTTTTTGTTGTTTGTTTGTTTTGTTGTTGGAGTTTTCACTCTGTTGCTGAGGCTGGAGTGCAGTGGCACACTCACAGCCACCGCAGCCTCAACCTGCTGGGCTCAGGTGATCCTTCCGATTCAGCGTTCCAAGTAACTGGAGCCACAGGTGTGCACCATCACACTTGACTAATTTTTTTTGATTTATTATAGAGAAGGGGTCTTGCCACGTTGCCCAGGCTGGTCTTGAACTCCTGGGCTCAGGCAGTTCTCTTTCACCTCCGTCTCCCAAAGTACTGGGATTACAGGCATGTTACTGTGCCAGGCCCTGCATTTTTATATGCTGTTAAGACTGTCTTATTCATACAATTCATAGAATTGAAGTATATTGAGAAAAGGGAAGTTTTTGGACAGAATGTGGACAACTATCAAATTTAGCTTGGAAATAATTATTTCAGGATTTGCCTGTTCGTTTTAAACTTTTATTTTATTTATTTCAGTAGTTTTAAGGAGTACAGATAGTTTTTGGTTACATGGATGCATTGAATAGTGGTGAAGAAATCTAGTTTGCTTGTCTGTTTTTTTGTTTTTTTGGTGATACTTTAATGATGGTCTTACAAGATAAGGCATCTGGTGGGTAGTGCTTGATATTTTAATGGACCTCCAGAATGTTCACCTTTTTCTTTCCTCCTCCTCTTGCTTCTTGGGTAGATTTGTTCTGGCAGCTGATTTTCTCCCAGTAGAGTCACTTTTTGTTTGGGTATGAATAAATACTAATAAGAGAGCGTGTCTTTGCTTAATGGAACCCAGGACAAAGTATTC
>NW_007248276.1:0-9762 GCF_000164805.1 Carlito syrichta
TGGTCTGGGGCACAATGGCATGATTGTGGCTCCCTGGGCCTCGACCTGTGGGGCTCAGGCAGTCTTCCCACCTTAGCCCCTGAGCAACTGGGCCTCCAGGGACCACCATGCCAGACTTGATTTTGAGGACCTCTCGCTGAGAAGAGGTCATGCCACTTAGCCTGAACTGATCTCCAATCCCTGGGCTCAGGCAGCCCCCTGCCTCAGCCTCCCAGGATGTAAGGCTGACAGATGTGAGCCATGGTGCCTGACCTGGACTCATACGTTCTGTCGGTGGTGGCAATGCAAAGGAATGCCCAAGTATGGAGGGCACTGCATCCCATGTAGCCAGGACCATGGGTACCACCACACAAGACACCAGTGTTTGCGTTCTGGGGAACGACAAGGTCTCGTTACATGGCCCAGGCTGATCTCGAACCTCCAAGCTCCAGAGGTCCCCTGCCTCAGCCTCCCAAATCCACAGTCCAATTATCTGCCAATCCACCATTTTTGGGAACTCTAGACCCAATTGGGTACCTCCTTCCCAATTGTTCTCTGTCTGATCACGATGATTGTAAATCCATACACAATGGATGCTCTCCTTTTTTATCCTTTTTTTCTTTTCTCTTTGTTGTGTCAGAGTCTAACTCCATCACCCAGGCTGGAGGGAGATGGTTCGCTCCCGGCTACTGCACCCTTGGGTTCCCGGTCTCCGGTTACCCTTTCTCCATCCTTCTGAGGAGCCAGAATGACATGGGCACCACCAAGCCTGAATCATTTGGGATGGAAGGTATTGATGAGGTCTCAATGAATTGCGTGGGTGGTTCTTGGCCTGTGGGCTCTGGCCAAGTGCTTGTTTTGGCCACCCAGTTCCCTGGCTGCAATCCTCTGTCGAAAACCAACCAGGCCTGACGTGGCAGCCCACTCCTGGAATCCCAGTGCTCTGGGAGCCCGAGAGAGGAGGATTACTGGAGCTCCCTGGCCACACAGAGAGCCTCCGACTCTGCATCCATCCAAACAGGGGGTCTGGAGTCGAGATGCTCATAGCCAATCCAGTGGCTGAGGTGGAAGGATCACCAAAGCCCGTGATTTCAAGGCTGTCAGTGAATGACGGTCTTGTCCCCTGACTCCAGCCTGGGCCACAGAACCAGACCCTGTCTCCCAAAACTTTAGAATCATACTCAGATTCTCAACTGCACGTGATGTGTTCAAAGGGTGCCTAACTTTACATCCAGGAAAAATGTGACTGGGGGAAGAAATGTCTCTGGGTGAGGGATGTGTCCCTGGCCTTTCTTGGTGGAGGGTTCTCATTGCCAAGTCAGAGGGTCGGCCTGCCTGGGGAACATTTCTCAGCTCAGCGAGGAGTGTCGGCATGTCCTGGGCCAGGGAGCCTCAGGAACTCATGAAACAAATCAGGGATAGCCATTGAGGGGGAGTGTTGGGGCAAGAGGGAGGGTGGGTGAGAAAGGAATGAGTGCAGAAGGTAATCTTGAAAATGGATTTCTTTGTTTCTTTCTTTCTTTTCTTTCCTCATTAGGTTGCCCAGGTTGCTCTCAAACCACCAAACTCAGGCCATCACCTTGGCCTGGGCCACACAAACTGCTGGGATCACAGGCTTTCCATTTGGTCATCATCCTGGTTTTCCTGCCTGGTCTTGAACTCTGGGCCAGAGGTGATCCCCCACCAAGGCCTGCCCTCACTCAATGTTTTCTGGATTTTGCTTCAGGTCAATGTAGGGGCTTGCTATGGTGTCCAGTCTGGTCTCAAGTTCCTGGCTCCAGTCATCATCCTGTCTCATCTTCCACAAGTGCCGGGGGACAGGCATGAGTTGTCCAGCCTTGCCCGTTGTCCCTGAAGGTTTGAGAGTCCCACTCTCCCTTTCCCAAAGTGGACCCTGGGAGGAGTGGGCCGGTCCAACTTGGTGAACAAGATGGGCACAGGGGTAGGTACCCTGATAGAGACACACACCTTCCCAGGTGCTCCCCCCTGGTAGGACTCAGTGGGTGACTCCAGCTGCCCTTTCCAAGGCCCCAGGTCATCAGAAGGGAGCGGGCCTCGTGGTGGTGGCCCAAGAGGGGTGTGGAGGCCAGGTGTGGGGGTTCATGCCTGTCATCCTGGCTCTCTGGGAGGCAGAGGTGAGAGGATGGTCTGAGGCCCCGGGTCCGTGACCACCCCAGGCACCCAGGCAAGACCTCCTCTCTACAAGAAGCAAAAAAAATGAACCGAGTGTGGTGTTGCACACCTGTCTTTCCTTCCAAACTGGAAGCAGCAGCCGGAGGATTGCAGGAACCCTGTAGGTGGAGGCCTTGGTGGCCATAAACAGTTCCATGCGCTCTGACCCAAGAGACAGAGCAGGACTCTGACTTAGAATAATAATGCCATCCACCAACATCATCACAACCACAGGTGAGGCTCAGGGGCTCAGCCTGGCTTTTTGGAGGCCCAGGCGAGTGCATGGCCTGGACCTGTGGGTTTGACACCAGCCCAGGACATGGGGAGAGACCCCACCTCGGCCATGAAATATGAATCAAAAGATTAACTGGGATTGGTGGTGTAGGCCTGGGTTTCCAGCCACTCAGTGGGCTGAGGTGGGAGGATTGCCTGAGTCAGGCAGATGGAGTCCACTGTGGGCATGACTGTGCCCGTGCACTCACAGAGTGGGATTCCGACTCCACATAATAATAATCAGAACCACGACCACTACCACCACCCCTGCCACACAGCAAGAGGATTCACCCTCAGGGATGGGAGAGGGAAAAGGCACTTTCCTGCCTGTCATTCGGGGTTGGTTTCAAAGGTGGCCACTGGGCAGGTCCATTCAATGCCTTCGGCCACATGCACCAGAAGGCCTACCTCCGCCCTCCACACTCATGCCCCACAGAAAAAACACATGTGACCTCATGAAGTAGACAGCCTCAAGTTAGTCCCGAGCACTCATGCCCCACGGAAAAAAGACATGTGAGCTCACGGAGCAGACAGCCCCAAGTTAGGGCAGCAGAGTGATCAAGATGATACTGCAATGCTGTGGCCAGCCCAAGTTTCGGTCACCCGGTCTAGCACATTTGGGCGGGGGGAGGGCTTCTGCCTCTCCAGATCACACAGTAGTCCCCAACCATGCAGACCCTTCCCTGAAGAGCCATGGACGCCCATCTTGACGCACGTGGGAGGTGTCTTTTTTGTCACTGGAGTCTCCATCGGGTGGTCTGGGGCACAGGGGCACAATCGTGGCTCCTGGGGCCTTGACCTTCGGGGCTCAGGCGGTCCTCCCAGCTTAGGTCCCGAGCAGCCAGCACTCTGGGGGCCACCACTCCTGACTCAATTTTGGGGACCTCTCACGGAGACATAATCTGGCCACGTCACCCAGGTTGGTCTCTGACCCATGGGATCAAGCAGCCTCCCACCTCTGCCTCCTAGGGCACGGGGCTGACAGCCGTGAGCCATGGTGGCCCGCCTGGACTTACACGTTCTGTCCACAGGGGCAATGCAAATGAATGCCTGGGACTGAGGTCACAGCTTCCCGTGTAGCTGGGACCACAGGCGCTACCACACGCAACTCCAGTGTTTGCATTCCAGGGAGCGATGAAGTCTCGCTACATGACCCATGTTGTTCTCGAACTCTCGGTCTTCAGCAGTCCCGAGCTTCAGACTCCCAAAGCCAGAGACCAATTGTCAGCCAATCCACCATCTTTTTGGAACTCTAGGACCAAGGCAGGGTCTCCTTTCCAACTGATGTATGACTGTTCGTGACGATCCCAAATCCATACACAAGTGAATACTCTTCTTTATTTCCCTTCCTTATTTTCTTTGAGTCTGTCGCCCAGGCTTTAGGGCAGTGGCTCGCTAGTTGTCAGCACTCTCTCAGCCCTCCGGTCTCCAGTGAGCCTTTCCCCAGCCTTCCAAGTAGCCAGAATGACAGGCACACACCAACACGCCTGGCTCATTAGGGATGGAGGGTAGAGATGAGGTCTTGCTGAGTTACTCAAGTCTAGGATCTGGCCATCCTCTGGCTTTGGCCTCCTGAAGTTCTGAAATAACAGGATGAGCCCTTGAGTCTGGCCTCGATCCTTCATCAAAAATGAACCAGGAGGCCTGGTGCAGCTGCCCATGCCTGGAATCCTAGCACCCTGGGAGGCCAAGGCAGTAGGATGGCTAGAACCCGGGAACCCAAATCCAGCCCAGGCCATGCAGGGAGAACCCATCTCCGTACCCATCCAATTTAGGGGTTTGGGGTGGAGGTGCCCATCGTCCCGGCCACTCCAGAGGCTGAGGCAGTTGGATCGCTGGAGCTCGTGATTTTGAAGTTGACTGAGAATGATGGTCATGTCCTTGGACCCCAGTCTGGTCTACAGAGCCAGACCTGTCTCCAAAAACATCAGAATTGTACACTGCATGATGATTCTCAACTGCACATGGTGTGTTCACAGGGTGACTGTGTTTAGATTCAGGAAAAATGGGACTGGGGGAAGAAATGTCCTGTGGTGAGGGACGTGTTCCTGTGTCGGTGACCAGCACTGACCAAGGGTGGGTTAGGACTCTCACCAGAGAATCTGGACAGTGAGAAGACCACTCGGAGGCAGTTCTTCTGGGAACAGTCTGATCAGGACTGGAGCCAAATTTTATTTGAACTCCTTCCAACTTATATACCATTTTCTATACCCTCCAGCAGTGTGATAATCACTTACTGGGGGCGTACAAGTTCCGTGCTTTACAAACTATGCATCACAAGACCACCATGAGATCTGCAATTTCCAAGCAAACAATTCGAATTCCATGATGCCTGCTGTGCTTACATTAAGGTCACAGGTGCACAATTTCAATACAAATCGTTCAAAGTGTTTTCCATAATGTTCAATGAATCATTCATATTATACTCTTTGCTCTATACCCTGATTAATACAAAAAACTTTCCTGAGTTAACTCTAGGTTCAATCCAAGTTCACTGATTCCCAATATTTTTAACAATTATCATTATCAACTTAACGCTATACTATAATCTATAAGTTTAGTTAAATGACTTAACTGTTAGTTATACTATTATCCTATTATGATTGAACGTAATGCCTTATAACTCAGTTGAAACTTATTCTTAAACTACCAAACTTTACTATAATTCATATGTTTCATATGTCTAAACTTTAATTTTTATATGATCTAGTTATTGGACTTTAATACTATGCTATATCCTATTAAGCTAATACCTTATCGTTAATTCTTTTGTAAATCGTATAATAACTATTACACTTGAATAATGTAGCAAAAGGAAACAAAACAGCAAGCGTAAATTTATGCAACTATGAGTGTATATGTATATATTTTATCCTAACAAGTCTACTCTAAAAATCAAATAGTAGCTGTCACACTCTAGAACAAGGAAATGCAGGGCTTCCAAGATGGCGGCCATGGGCTGAAGCAGACAGAGTTTCGGTAATTAACGAAACAAAAGAAAACGTTCTACCTGGCTAGGGGCAGGGCAACAAAACTATCATGGTAATTTAGTTTCTAATCTTAGCCCTAGGGGAAACAGCTTTCGGGAACAAGAACTGACTACCCAGTCTACCAGGAAATAGAAGTTAAAAAATATCTAGAAAGAAATAAAACTTAGAAAGACAGAGAGAAATAATTCTGCTATGCACTTTCCATCAGGTGTATTGAGATTTACTTATAAGTTTTACTGCCATATATGCTCACTGGTCACTAATCACATGCCAATATCATAGGTATAACTGATATCCTATATCAGAGGCGATCTTCCAGATGAGCCTTTACAGGCCTCAGCCATGTAGCTATAGATGTTGGCTCCCAACATTCCTGTCCTTTTAGGGTGGAAGGTCCTCATTGCCAAGCCGGATCTTTGGCCTGCCTGGGGCACATTTCTCACCCTGGAGTGGAGAACTGGCAGGACGAAAGCCAGAGACCCTAGGGAACTCCCACAACAAAGTGGGTGCAGTCTTTGGTGTGGGTAGGGGGTGGACGGTGCCAAACTTGGGGACCCTCACATGTGGGGCACACGGAGGATGACTGAGGGCAGAAGGTTTGCAGGAGAATAGATTTCATTCCTTAGTTCTTTCTTGCTTTCCTTTCTTTCCTCACTATGTTGCTCAGGCTGCTTGCACAGCACCCAACTCAGACCTTCCTATTGTCCTGGGCCTCCCAAACATGTGTGATCACAGGCTTTCCATTTGGTCAACATCCTGGTCTTCCTGCCTGGTCTTCAAATCTGGGCCAGAGGTGATCTTCCCGCCAAGGTCTGCCATCACCCAAGGATTTTTTGCTTGTGCCGAGGTCTGCCATCATCCAAGGATTTTTTGCTTGTGCTCAAGGTGAGGATTTCTTATGTTTTCAGACTACTATCGAGCTTCTGGGTTCCAGTCATCATCCCATCTTTGCCTCCTCGATTGCTGATTTGAGAGGCGTGAGTCACCTGGCTGTCCCCACCCCCACGAAGGTTTGAGAATCACGCCCTCTCTTTACCCGAGGCAACACCTGGGAGGAGCCCCTAGGGAGTGAGGCTGGCAGAGGGGTGGGAACCCTGGCAGAGACACGCCCCTGCACCATGCACTCCTCCAAGGGACAGCTTGGTGGGCGACTCCACCTACCCTCTACAGGGTCCCGGGTCATTGGAATAGAGCTGGCCTCATTGTGGGGATCTGAGAGGGATGTGGAGGCTGTTTGCAGGGGTTCAGGCCTGTCATTCTGGCACTCTGGGAGGCCGAGGCAAAAGGATGGCCTGGGCCCTCGGGTTCGAGTCCATCCTGGGCACCTTGGTGAGTCTTCTTCTCTACAAGAAGCCAAAAATTTAGCTGAGCATGGTGACAGAGACCTGTCATTCTGGCCACTCAAGAGGCTGTTGTGGGAGGATTGCTGAAATCCAGCTGGTGGAGGCAATGGTGGCCAAGTGTGGGCTCCAGAGCTCCAACCTGGGTGCAGAGTGGGACTCTAACTCAGAATAATAATATCAACCACCACCACCATCACAAACACAGGCCAGGCTCAGGGACTCAGACCTGCATCCTGGCCGTTCTGAGGCCCAGACGAGTGGACGTTCTGAGACTGTGGTTTCAAAACCAGCCTGGGAAACAGGGAAAGCTCTCATCTCGGCTATCAAAAATAAATACCAAGATTAGTCGGGTATGGTGCTGCAGGCCTGTGTATCCAGCCACTGGTGAGGACAAAACAGGAGGATCTGCTGAGTATGGCAGGTGGAGTCTGTGGTGTCCATGAACGTGCCCTTGCACTCCAGCCTGGGCAATACAGCAGGATTCTGACTCCAAGTAATAATAATCACCACCACCAACACCACCACCCCTGCCACCATGCGGGAGGAGTCATTTTTAGTGATGGGAGAGGAAAAGGCACTTTCCTGTCTGTCATTTGCAGGAGATTTCAAAGGTGGCCACTGGGCATGTTCATCCCGTGCCTTCGGCAATGCACCCCAGAAGGCCTGCCTCCACCCTCCACACTCCTGCCTCACGGAAAAGATGCATGTGAGCTCGCGGAACTAATGGCCCAGAGCAAGGGAGGCCGTCGGGTACAGAGCAAGCAAGGCAGTTCAGCAATGCCACAGCAAGCCTAGATTCCAGTCACCTGGTCTAATATCTTTGGGTGGGGTGAGGGAACTTTCCTCTTCTGACCAATCCATGGTCCCTTGCCTACACAGACCTTTCCCTGGCAAGCCATAAATGCCTGACCTGACTCATGTGGTAGGTATCCTTTTTGTCAGAGGAGTCTCCCTCAGCCAGTCGGGGCACTGCTGCACGATGGTGGATCCAAGGGCCTCGACCTGTGTGACTCAGGCAGTCATCCCACTTGGGCTGCCAAGCAGATGGGAATCAGAGATCACCACACCTGGCTTAATTTTGGGTACCAAGCACCGAGACGAGGTCTGTCCAGGATGCCTGGGCTGTTCTCCAACCCCTGGGATCAGGCAACCTCCCACCTCAGACTGGCAGGGTACAGGGCTGACGGCCATGAGCCCTGGTGCCTGGACTGAACTCGAAGGTGGTCACCAGGCACATCTGTCCCATGCTTTCGACCACACCTCCCTCAAGGCCTGCCTCCACCCTCCACACTCGTGACCCATGGCAAAGACACGTGTGAGCTCACAGAAGAGAAGGCCCCAATTTTGGTCACCGTTGGGCAAAGAGTGATCAAAGTGGACCAGTAATGACATGGCCAGCCCAGGTTCCAGTCACCCGGTTTGTCACCTTCAGGTGGGAGGTGGGCTCCTTCTTCTCCCAATCACTCCATCATCCTCCAACCATACAGACTTTTCTGTGGGGAGCCATGGACGCCCATCTTGACATAGGTGCGAGGTGTATTTTTTCTGCTGGAGTCTTCCATTGCCTCGCTGGTGTGTGGCACCACAATCTTGGATCCAGGGGTTTGATCTGCAGGGCCCAAGTGTTCCTCCTGCTTTGGACCCCAAGCAGCTGGGAGTCTGGGGGCCACCATGCCTGACTTGATTGTGGAGACCTCTCACTGAGACATGGTCTTTCCACGTCACCCAGGTTGGTCTCCATCCCCTGGGCTCAGGCTGCCTCCTGCCTTGGCCTCACAGGCATGGGACTGATGGCCATTAGCCAAGGTGCATGGCCTGGACTTGCACATTGTGTCAGAGGGGGTGATGCAAAGGGACGTCCTGGGATGAAGACCCCCACATCCTGTGTAGATGGGACTGATGGGGCTACCATTAGCAACTCCTGTGTTTGTGTTTCCAGAGTGATGAGGTCTCGCACATGGTCCAAGCTGGTCTAGAACTCCTGGCCTCCAGTGGTCCACTGCCTTGGCCTCCCAAAGCCGCAGCCCGATTGTCTGCAAATCAGCCATCTTTCAGGAAATCTAGGCCCAAGCCTGGGGCCTCCTTCCCAAATGATCTCTGTCTGTTCATGATCATGCCAACTCCATACATAAATGGATGCTCTTTTTTTTTCTTTTTTCCTTTTTTTCTTTGAGTCAGAGAGTCACTATGTCACCCAGGCTGTAGGGTGGTGGCTCGCACCTGCCCACCACAGTTTCAGCCCGTCGGTCTCCGGCGAGCCTTTCTCCAGCCTTCTGAGGAACCAGAATGACAGGCACGCACCACCACCCAGCTGATTTGGAATGAAGTGTAAAGACGAGGTCTCGCTGAGTTGCCCAGGCACATCTCATCCCATGGACTGGGGCTGGTCGATGGCCTTGACCTCCCAAAGTGCTGAGATAATGTGACTGAGACCATGAACATAGCCTCATCCTTCATCAATAACAAACCAGAAGGCTTGGCACTGCGGCCCACACCTGGAATCCCAGCACTCTGGGAGTCTGAGAATGGCTGGAGTCCAGGAGCCCAAGGCCAGCACCAGCCACTCAGGGAGACCCTGTGTCTGCACCCATCCAAAGAGGGGATCTGGGATGGAGGTGCCCGTGGTCCCAGAAACTCCGGAGCATCAGATGGGAGGATTGCTGGAGCCCACGATTTTGAGGCAGGCATTGAACGATGATCGTGTCCCCGGTCTCTGGCCTGGGTCACAGAGTCAGACCCTGTCTCCCAAAACATCAGAATCGGACACAGATTCTCAATTGTGCATGCTGTCTTCACAGGGCAACTGGCTTTAGAGCCAGGAAAAATGGAATTGCGGGAAGAATGTTTTCCAGGAGAGGGATGTGTCCCTGGTCCTTTTGGCAGAAGGTGCTTGTTCGTGAGTCAGAGGGTCAGCCTGCCTGTGGCACATTTCTAACCTCAGAGAAGAAAGCCAGCAGGAACCTGGTCAGGGAGCCTGGGGAACTCCTGCACCAAAGTAGGGGCAG
>NW_007248277.1:0-909 GCF_000164805.1 Carlito syrichta
GAGTGAGACTCTGACTCAAAAAAAAGAAAGAAAAGAAGAGCATCCATTTATGTATGGATTTGGGATCATTGTGAACAGACAGAGATCATTAGGGAAAGAGGTCAACCTGGGCGTAGAGTACCCAAAAGATGGTGGCATGGCAGACAATCAAGTTGTGGCTTTAGGAGGCCGAGGTGGGGGAACTCTGGAGTCCGGGAGTTCGAGACCAACCTGGGCCATGGAGCGAGACCTTCTTGCTCCCCAGAATGCAAACCTTTGAGTTACACATTGTGGCACCCGTGGTCCCAGCTACACGGAATACGGTGGCCTCTGTCCCAGGGCATACCGTTGTATTGCCCCTGCTAAGCAGCACATGCAATTCCAGGCCGGGTACCGTGGCTCACACTTATCAGCCCCAGGCTCTGGGAGGCCATGGTGAGAGGCTGCATGAGATCGGAGGTCAGAGAACAGCCCAGGTGATGTGGCCAGACCTCACCTCGGCAAGAGAGCCCCAAAATTGAGTCAGTCATGGTGGTCCCTGGAGTCAAGGCTTCTCAGGGGTCAAAGAGGGAGGACTGCCTGATCCCCACAGGTTGAGACCAAGGAAGCAACAATCATGCTGTGGTGTCCCAGTGTGTCCAATAGAGACTACAGCAACAAAAAAGACACCTCCATCGTGTATCACAAAGGGCATCCATGGCTCCCCAGGGAAATGTCCACTTGGGCGTGGAATAATGGAATGATTGGGAGAGAAAGGGCCTTCCCACTGCCCGAAGGAGGCACACTGGGTGACCAGAACCTGGGCTGGCTGCAGTGTTGTTGGGCCTCCATGATCTCTCTATGCCAAATGACTGCTGTAACTCAGGGCACTGTATTCCATGATCTCACCCATGTCTTTGCTATAGGGTTCGAGTGTGGAGAGGAAGGGGC
>NW_007248277.1:2400-3528 GCF_000164805.1 Carlito syrichta
CAGTTCTTCCCACCTTTCCTCACATGTGAGGGTCCAACAAGCTCGGCACCTTTCCAGCCCAAACCCCATCCAAGGGCTACCACCACTTTAGTGCAGGAGTTCCCATGGCTCCCTGGCCGGGTTCCTGCCAGCTCTCCTCTCCGAGGTGAGAAAAGTGCCCCAGGCAGGTCAGTCCTCCAACTTGGCAAAAAGGAACTTCTTTCAAGAAAGACATGGGACACATCTCTCACCTGGGGACATTTCTTTCCCCCAGTCCTATGAACACACCACGCACAGTTGAGAATCTGTGTATACTTCTGATGTTTTTGGAGACAGGATCAGGCTCTGTGGCCCAGGATGGGTCCCAGGGACATGACCATCATTGACAGCCAACCTCAAAATCATGGGTTCCAGCAATCCATAGTGGCTGGGATGATGGACACCTCTAACCAAGCCCCCTTTTTGAATGGGTGCAGAGACGGGGTCTTCTGCATGACCCACGTTGCCCTTCAGCTCCTGTCTCCAGCCATCCTCCTGCCTCGGCTTCTGAGAGCACTGGGATTCCAGGCATGGGACGCCACACCAGCCCTTCTGGTTCATTTTTGATGAAGGATTGAATCCAGGCTCGGCGGCTTAGCCTCATCATCCCAGTGCTTTTAGAGACTGAGGCCAGCAGTTGGCCAAAGCCTGAGGGCTGGGACTCACCTGGGCTCCTCAGAGAGAACTCATTTCTACCCTCCATTTCAAATGAGCTGGGCATGGTGGTGCACCCTGTCATTCCAGCTCCTCAGAAGGCCAGGGAAAGGTTTGCCAGAACAAAGCAGGTCGAAACTGTTATGACTGGGAATGAGCCACCGCCCTCCAGCCTGGGCGACAGAGTGAGAATCTGACTCAAAGAAAATAAGGAAAGAAGGAAAAAAAAGAAAAGCATCCAGTTGATTATGGATTTGGGATCATCATGAACAGACCAAGATCATTTGCAAAGAAAGTCAAGTTTTATCTTAGAGTTCCCAAAAGACAGTAGATCGGCAGACAATCAGACTTTGGCTTGGGAGGCCAAGGTGGTGGAACTCCATAACCCAGGATGGCAAGACCAGCCTGGACCACATAGCGAGACCTTGTCACTTCCCCGAATGCAAACACTGGAGC
>NW_007248278.1:0-1089 GCF_000164805.1 Carlito syrichta
CCAAAACAACAATCAGGGTTTCCAAACAGGATTCTAGGGAAAGGGAGTCCTCATATACAGGATATTACACATCCCCTCTATAAAGAAAAATAAGGAATCTGTCATACACTAGTCCACAATCTGAAAAATTCTCAGGGTGCCTTGCTGCAGTATAAACAAGAATCAAGGCTTCGAGCTCGTCTCATGTTTCAGAGATATTTAGCTTGTGGGTATTATGAATCAGTCATTTCAGGACCCCAGCTACATTCTGGTTCTCTTGAGAGTTGTAATCGGGTATCTGGTAGTACAAATCCTTTAAGTTCTTCGGGACACTTTAGGCCAGATTCCCGGGAAAAAAGTATCATATATCCGTATTTGAATGTAACTTTGGTCTTAAGATGAACTTGGTCATCCTTAAATTTCCGTTTGTATTTTATTTCTAGAGGAGCCGAGGGTTTTGCAGTTGCCAAATATTTAGTACAAATTATTAAAATGTAACCAGGATACATGAATTCCACGTCCATAGGAAACATCTGGGCATCTGCATTTTTGTAAACAAAGTTTTAGCATCCACATGGATAGGGAAATTCAGGGCATCTTGCTGAGAACGGAAATGGAATCCGGTTCTTGGAGTTCTCAATCGTCTAAATCCTCAAAACCTCTTGGTAAGGTTTAATCAGCAATCTGGACTTCTACGTCGTTACATTTTTAGTGTATATTTTCAAAGGGAACCAGGAATCTTGGGTTCCAATTCCTCAAGAACTTTATGGGAGTCTTTCTCTTGATATCCAAGCAACTGGAATTCTAGGTCACCAGGAAATATCTTGGCATCTTGCTGAGAATGAAGCAGGAATTTCAGTAATGGAGTCCTCATATACAGAACACTACACGACATGTTGCTACGGAAGAATAAGGAATCTTGGTAAAACGCAGCCTCCATCCCAAAAAATTGCAAACCGTCTTGCTAAGAGATAACCACAATTCAGGTTTTGGGAGTAGAAATCTGGATAATGGGAGTCTTAATATACAGGAAACTGCACTGTCTATTGCTAAAGAGAATAAAGAATCTGGTTTACACAGTGTCCTCCATCCCAATAAAACTTCAGGGTT
>NW_007248278.1:1418-18260 GCF_000164805.1 Carlito syrichta
TAAGTACGAATAAAAGAATCATTGTTGTACGCGCCCTCAATCCAAAAAATTTTCCAGGTTGTCCGCTATGGGACAAACAAGAAACAGATCTTCATGCTCCCCAAATGTTTCAGAGCAATTTAGCATTCCGATATTATGAATCGGTCATTTCAGGACTCCAGCAACACTCTGGTCCTCTTATAAGTTGTGAATGGTAATGGGAACTCCAAATACGTTAGGTTCCTCAGAACAACTAAGGCCAGATTCCAGGACAAAAAGAATCTTCTTGCCATATTTGTATGAAACTCTGGTCTTAAGGTGAACACTGTAATCCTTCCCATTCCGTGTCTCTTGTGATTTTGAGAAGGGACAAGGATTTTGCACTTGCCAAATGTTTACTACGTATTTTTATTGGTAACCAGGAATCATGGAATCCACGATCCTGGGAAACTTCTGGGCATCTGTCTTTTGATATGCTGAATTTGTAATCCAAATCGACAGGAAAAATCAGGGCATCTTACTGAGAATTAAAAGGAAATCCGGTTCTAGGAGTTCTCATATTACGGAATCTACAGGGCCTCTTGATAAGGTTTAATTAGCAATCTGGGCTTCTGGGTGCCTACATTTTCAGAGCTACAAGCTCCGTGGATACGCTATATCTGTCATTACAGATGCTCAGGTTCTTTCTGGTCCTCTTCTTAGTTATAATCAAGGATTTGGCCCTAGAAATCCTTTTGTTTCCTGGGACCATCTACGACCATAATCATATTCCCCAGAATCAACAGGTATATTGGTACAAAATTCATTGATTAAGGTGAACTCAAAGTACAGAAAATTCTTGTGGGTGGGCAGGTAGGAATTGGGGTTTTGAGTTTAGAATATTCCACATTTTGTGGTGGTCTTGTGAAGGGGAACCAGGAATCTTGGATTCCAGTTCCCAAAGCACATTATGGACGTCTTTCTATTGATATACAAAAAACTGGAGTTCTCGGTCATCAGGAAGTGTCTCGGCATCCTGCAGAGTGAAGCAGGAAGCTGCGTAATGGAGGTCGTCATATACAGGAAATTACAAGTCATATTGCTAAGGAAGTATAAGGAATCTTACTCATATGAGTCCGCAATCCCAAAAACTACAGGCCGTCTTCCTAAGACTTAACCACGAATCAGGTTTCTGAAGTAGGAATCTGGGTAATGGGAGTCTTCACATAAAGGAAACTTCACTGCCTATTGCTAAGTAAGAATAAGAATCTGCGTTATTCAGGTCCTCAATCCCAAAAAAGCTTAAGGTCATCTTCCTATGGGCTAAACACGAATCATGGTGTTTTCGAGCATGAATCTGGAAAATGGAGTCCTTATTTACAGGCAACTACATGATCTTTTGCTAAGAAAAAATAAGGAATCTGTGTTACATGAGACCTCAGTCCCAAAAATCTACAGAGCATCTTGGAAATTTCTAAAAGGAATCAGAGTTTCGAAGCAGGATGTATCTAATGAGAGTTCAAATATACAGGAAAATACACAGCCCCTTGCCACGGGTGAAGAAAATCGGGGTTATAGCAGACCTCAATCCTTAAAATCAACAGGCCATCTGCTGTGGGCTAAACAAGAATCAGGGTTTAGAAGCTGGAACATAGGGAATTGCAGTCCTCATATGCTGATTCTTCATTTTCTCCAGCTAAAGAGAACTAAGAAACCTCTTTTACATGGTTCCTCCATCACCATATCTACATGACATGTTGCTAATGGCAAAACCAGAAAAGGGTTTCCAAACAGGATTTTTGGGAAAGGGAGTCCTCATATACAGGACATTAAACGGCCCCTTGGTAAAGAAGAATAAGGAATCTGTGATACACTAGTCCACAATCTGAAAAATTCTTAGGGCGTCTTGCTGCGGTATAAACAACAAATAAGGCTTCATGCTCGTCTCGTATTTCAGAGATATTTGGCTGGTGTGTATTATGAGTCAGTCATTTCAGGACTCCAGCAACATTCTGATCCTCTTGAGACTTGTAATCGGGTATCTGGTAGTACAAACCCTTATGTTCCTCGGGATAATTAAGGCCAGATTCCCGGAAAAAAAGTATCATATTGCCGTATTTGGATATAGCATTGGTCTTAATATGAATTGGTAATCCTAAAATTTCCGTTTGTAGTTTATTTGTAGAGGGGCTGAGGGTTTTGCAGTTGCCAAATATTTAGTACGAATTATTAAAATGTAACCACGATCCTAGGAAACATCTCGGCACCTGCATATTTGTACACAGAATTTTGGAATCCACATGGACAGGGAAATTCAGAGCATCTTGATGAGAACGGAAAGGGAATCCAGTTCTTGGAGTTCTCAATCGTCTAATTCTACAAAGTCTCTTTATAACGTTTAATCAGCAATCTGGGCTTCTATTTCGCCACATTTTTAGTGTGACTTTTGAAAAGGGTCCAGGAATCTTGGGTTCAAATTCCTCAAGAAATTTATGGCAGCCTTTCTCTGGATATCCAAGCAAATGGAATTCTAGGTAACCAGGAAATATCTTGGCGTCTTGCTGAGAGTGAAGCAGGAATTTCAGTAATGGGTGTTCTCATATACAGAACACCACACGACCTGTTGCTACGGAAGAATAAAGAATCTTGGTTACACGAGACCTCCATCCTAAAAACTAAAAGACCGTCTTGCTAAGAGATAACCACCATTCAGCATTTGGGAGTAGGAGTCTGGATAATGGTAGTCCTCATATACAAGAAACTGCAGTGTCTATTGCAAAAGAAGAATAAGGAATCTCGTTTACACGTTTTCTCCACCACAAAAAAAACTGCAGTGTTTCTTGCTAAGGGCTAAACACCAATTTGGGTCTTTTAAGCATGAACTAGGGAAATGAAATACTCATATACACACAAATACATTGCCTTTTTCTAAGAAAGAATAAGGAATGTGGGTGACATGTTTTCTCAATCCGCAAAAAAATATACGACGTCTTCCTAAGATCTAAACAAGAATCAAGCTTTCGACGCCTGTATCTGTGATCAGGAGTACTCATATACAGGTAACTGCACGGCTGTTGCTAAAAATAAAGAATCTGGTTTATATGAGTCCTCAGTCCTGAAAATCTACAGGGCATCATGTTGATGACTAAAGAAGAATCAGGGATTCGAGGCATGAATGTGGGTAATAGCTATCCTCATATACAAGAAACTACACGGCCTCATGCTAATAAAAGGGAAGAAATCTGTTTTCCACGGTTCCTCTATCAAAAATCTGAATGACTTCTTCCTAAGTGCTAAACAAGAATCAGTGTTTCAAAACAGGAATCAAGGGAAAGAGAGTCCTCACATACAGGACACTACATGGTCTCCAACTAAGTACGAATAAAGAATCATTGTTGTACGCACCCTCAATCCAAAAAATTCCCAGGTTGTCTGCTATGGGACAAACAAGAAACGGATCTTCGAGTTCCTCAAATGTTTCAGAGTAATTTATCATTTGGATACTATGAATCGGTCATTTAAGGACTCCAGCAACATTCTGGTCCTCTAAAAAAGTTGTAAATGGTATTGGGCACTCGACGTCCATTAGGTTCCTCAGAACAAATAAGGCCAGATTCCAGGACAAAAAGAATCGTCTTGCCATATTTGAATGTAACTCTGGTCTAAAGGTGAACCCTGCAATCCTTCCCCTTCCGTGTCTCTTTTTATTTTCAGCAGGGCCAAGGGTTTTGCACTTGCCAAATGTTTACTACATACTTTAATGGAAACCAGGAATCTTGGAATCCAAAAACCTAGGAACTTTCTGGTCATCTATCTTTTGATATACTGTATTTGGAATCCAAATCCACAGGAAAATCAGGGCATCTTACTGAGAATTGAAAGGAAATCCGGTTCTAGTGTTTCTCATTTTCCAGAATCTACAGGGCCTCTTGATAAGGTTTAATCAGCAATCTGGACTTCTGGGTCCCTATATTTTCAGAGCTACTTGCTCCGTGGATACACTAAATGTGTCATTACAGATCCTCAGGATCTTTCTGGTGCTCTTGTTAGTTGTAATCATGGATTTGACCTTAGAAATCCTTTTGTTTCCTGGGACCATCTACGGCCATAATCATATTCCCCAGAATCAAAAGTTATATTGGTATAAAATTCCTCCATCCAGGTGACCTCAAACTACAGAAAATTCTTGTGTGTGGGAAGGTAGTAATTGGGGTTTTGTATTTGGAGTATTCCACATTTTGTGAAGGTCTTGTGAAGGGGAACCAGGAATCGTGGATTCCAGTTCCCACAGAACATTATGGACGTCTTTCTCTTGCTATCCAAAAAACTGGAATTCTTGGTCACCAGGAACTGTCTTGGCATCCTGCAGAGTGAAGCAAGAACCTGGGTAATGGAGGTCGTCATATACAGGAAACTACACCTCATATTGCTAAGGAAGTATAAGGAATCTTCCTTATATGAGTCCACAATCCCAAAAACTACAGGCTGTCTTCCTAAGACGTAACCATGAATCAGGTTTTTGAAGTAAGACTCTGGGTAATGGGAGTCCTCACATAAAGGAAACTTCACTGCCTATTGCTAAGTAAGAATAAGTAATCTGGAATACTCAGGTCCTCAATCCCAAAAAGCTGAAGGTCTTCATGCTATGGGCTAATCACGAATCATGGTATTTTCGAGCATGAATCTGGAAAATGGAGTCCTTATTTACAGGCAACAACATGACCTTTTGCTAAGAAAGAATAAGGAATCTGGGTTTCACGAGTCCTCAATTCCAAAAACCTACAGAGCATCTTGGAAAGTGCTGAAAAGAATCAGAGTTTCGAAGCAGGATGTATCTAATGAGAGTCCAAATACAGGAAAATACTCAGCCCCTTGCCAAGTGTGAAAAAGAATCGGGGTTATAGCAGTCCTCAGTCCTTAAAATCAACAGGCCATCTGCTGTGGCCTAAACAAGAATCAGGGTTTAGAAGCTGGAACATAGGTAATACCAGTCCTCATATGCAGAATCTGCATGATCTCTAGCTAAAGAGAACTAAGAAACCTCTTTCACACGGTTCCTCCCTCACAATATCGACATGACATGTTGCTAATGGCAAAACAAGAATCAAGGTTTTCAGACAGTATTCTGAGGAACGAGAGTCCTCATATACAGGACATTACACGGTCCCCCGATAAAGAAGAATAAGGAATCTGCTATACACTAGTCCACAATCCGAGAAATACTCAGGGCGTCTTGGTGCGGTAAAACAAGAATCAAGCCTTCGAGCTCGTCTCATGTTTCAGTTATATTTGACTTGTGGGTATTATGAATCAGTCATTTCAGGACTCCTGCAACATTCTGGTCCTCTTGAGAGTTGTAATAGGGCATCTGGTAGTATAAATACCTTAAGTTTCTCCGGACAATTAAGACCAGATTCCCGGAAAAAAACGTATCATATTGCCGTATTTGGATGTAACTTTGGTCTTAAGGTGAACTTGGTAATCCTTAAATTTCCGTTTGAGCTTTATTTGTAGAGGGCACGATGGATTTTCAGTTGCCAAATATTTAATACGAATTATTAAAATGTAACCAGAATCCATGGATTCCACATCCCTAGGAAACATCTGGGCATCTGCATTTTATACACCGAGTTTTGGTTTCCTCATGGACAGGGAAATTCAAGACATCTTGCTGAGATCGGAAAGGGAATCCGGTTCTTATACTTCTCAATCGCCTAAATCTACATAGTCTCTTGATAAGACTTAATCAGCAATCTGGGCTTCTATATCGCCACATTTTCAGTGTGTCTTTTCAAAGGGGACCAGGAATCTTGGGTCCAATTCCTCAAGAACTATATGAGAGTCTTTGTCTTGATATTCAAGCAACTGGAATTCTAGGTCACCAGGAAATATCTTGGCGTCTTGCTGAGAATATAGCAGGAATTACAGTAATGCGAGTCTTCATATACAGAACACTACACGACCTGTTGCTACAGAAGAATAAGGAAGCTTGGTTTCAAGGTGCCTCCATCCCAAAAACCTACGGACTGTCTTTCTAAGAGATAACCAGCATTCAGGTTTTGGGAGTAAGAATCTGGATAATGGGAGACATCATATACAGGAATCTGCACTATCTATTACAAAAGGAGAATAAGGAATCTGGTTTACACGTGTCCTCCATCCCAATAAAACTTCAGGGTTTCTTGCTAAGTGCTAAACACGAGTTTGGGTTTTTGAAGCATGAACTAGGGAAATGAAATGCTCATATACAGACAAAAGCACTGACTTTTCCTAACAAAGAATAAGGAATGTGGGTGACATGTTTTCTCAATCTCCAAAAAATTATACGGCGTCTTCCTAAGAGATAAACAAGAATCAAGCTTTCAATGCATGTATCTGAGAACAGGAGTACTCATCTACAGGTAAATGCACAGCTGTTGCTAAAAATAAGGAATCTGGCTTATACAAGTCCTCAGTCCTGAAAATCTACAGGTCATCTTGCTGATGGTTAAAGAAGAATCAGTGATTCGAGACATGAATGTGAGTAATAGCAATCCTCATATATAAGAAACTACAGGGCCGCTTGCTAATAAAAGAGAAGAAATCTGTTTTCCACGGTTCCTCTATCAAAAAATCTGTATGACTTCTTACTAAGGGCTAAACAAGAATCAGGGTTTTGAAACAGGAATCAAGGGAAAGAGAGTTCTCACATACAGGACAGTACATGGCCTCCAACTAAGTATGAATAAAGAAACATTGTTGTACGCACCCTCAATCCAAAATATTCCCAGGATGTCTTGTATGGGACAGAGAAGAAACAGATCTTCGAGCTCCCCAAATGTTTCAGAGCAATTTAGCATTCGGCTATTATGAATCGGTCATTTCATGACTCCAGCAACATTCTGGTCCTCTTAAAAGTTTTAAATGGAATTGGGCACTCCAAGTCCTTTAGGTTCCTCAGAACAACTAAGGACAGATTCCAGCACAAAAAGAATCTTCTTGCCATATTTGGATGTAACTCTGGTATTAAGGTGAGCCCTGTAATTCTTCCCTTTCAGTGTCTCTTTTTATTTTGAGAAGGGACAATTGTTTTGCACTTGCCAAATGTTTACTATGTACTTTTAATGGTAACCAAGAATCATGGAATCCACGAACCTAGAAAACTTCTGGGTATCTGTCCTTTGATATACTGAATTTGGAATGCAAATCGACAGAAAAAATCATGGCATCTTACTGAGAATTAAAAGGAAAAACCGGTTCTAGTAGTACAAATTATCTGGAATACAGGGCCTCTTGATAAGGTTTATTCAGCAGTCTGGGCTTCTGGGTCCCTATATTTTCAGAGCTACTTGCTTCATGGATATGCTAAATCTGTCATTACAGATCCTCAGTATCTTTCTGGTGCTCTTGTTAGTTGTAATGAAGAATTTGGCCCTACGAATCATTTTGTTTCCTGGGACCATCTACAATCATAATCACATTCCCCAGAATCAAAGGGTATATTGGTATACAATTCCTCGATTCAGGTGACCTCAAAGTACAGAAAATTCTTGTGGGTGGGTAGGTAGGAATTCGAGTGTTGGGTTTGGAATATTCCCCATTTTAGGGAGGTCTTGTTAAGGGGAACCAGCAATCTTAGATTCCAGTTCCCAATGAACATTATGGACGTCTTTCTCTTGATATCCAAAAAACTGGAATACTCGGTCTCCAGGAACTGTCTCGGCATCCTGCAGAGTGAAGCAGGAAGCTGGGTAATGGAGGTCGTCATATACAGGAAACTACACGTCATATTGCTAAGGAATATAAGGAATCTTCCTTATATGAGTCCTCAATCCCAAAAGCTACAGGCCGTCTTCCTAAGACGTAACCACGAATCACGTTTTTGAATTAGGAATCTGGGTAATGGGAGTACTCACAAAAAGGAAACTTCACTACCTATTGCTAAGTAAGAATAAGAATCTGCGTTACTCGGGTCACCAATCCCAGAAAACCTTTAGGTCATCTTGCTAAGGGCTAAGCACGAATCATGGTGTTTTCGAGCATGAATCGGGAAAATTGAGTCCTTATTTACAGGCAACTACATGACCTTTTGCTAAGAAAGAATAAGGAAACTGGGTAACACGATTCCTCAATCCCAAAAATCTACAGAGCATCTTGGAAAGTTCTAAAAAAATCAGAGTTTCGAAGCAGGATATATCTAATGAGAGTCCTAATATACAGAAAAATATACAGTCCCTTGCAAAGGAAGAAAAAGAATTGGGGTTATAGCAGTCTTCAGTCCTTAAAATCAACGGGCCATCTGCTGTGGGCTAACGAAGAATCAGGATTTAGAAGCTGGAACATAGGTAATAGCAGTCATCATATGCAGAATCTATATGATCTCTAGCTAAGGAGAACTAAGAAACCTCTTTTACATGGTTCCTCCATCACAATATCTACATGACATTTTGCTTATGGCAAAACCAGAATCAGGGTTTCCAAACAGGATTCTGGGGAAAGGGAGTCCTCATATACAAGACATTAAATGGCCCCTCGGTAAAGAAGAATAAGCAATCTGTGATACACTAGTCCACATCCGAAAAATTCTCAAGGCGTCTTTCTGCGTTATAAACAAGAATCAAAGTTTAGAGCTCGTCTCCGGTGTCAGAGATATTTGGCTTGTGGGTATTATTAATCAGTCATTTCAGGAGTCCAGCAACATTCTTGTCCTCCTGAGAGTTGTAATTGGGTATCTGGTAGTACAAATCCCTTAAGTTCCTCGGGAAAATTAAGGCCAGGTTCTCGGAAAAAAGTATCATATTGCGATATTTGGATGTAACATTGGTCTTAAGAAGTACTTGGTAATCCATAAATTTCCGTTTGTACTTTATTTGCAGAGGGGCCGAGGGTTTTGCAATTTCCAAATATTTAGTAGGTATTATTAAAATTTAACCAGAATCTATGGATTCCACGTCCATAGGAAACCTCTGGGCATCTGCATTTTTGTACATAGAATTTTGCAATCCACATGGACAGGGAAATTCAAAGCATATTGCTAAGTACGGAACGGGAATCTGGTTCTTGGAGTTCTCAACCGCCTAAATCTACAAAGTCTCTTGATATGGTTTAATCAGTAATCTGGGCTTCTATGTCACCACATTTTTAGTTCCTCTTTTGAAAAGGGACGAGGAATCTTGGGTTCCAATTCCTCAAGAAATTTATGGGAGTTTTTCTCTTGATATCCAAGCAACTGGAATTCTAGGTCACCAGGAAATATATTGGGTTCTTGCTGAGAATGAAGCAGGAATTTCAGTAATGGGAGTACTCATATACAGAACACAACACGACCTGTTGCTGTGGAAGAATAAGGAATCTTGTTTACACGAGGCCTCCATCCCAAAAATCTACAGACCGTCTTGCTAAGAGATAACCACAATTAAAGTGTTGGGAGTAGGAATCTGGATAATGCGAGTCCTCATATACAGGAAACTTCACTGTTTATTGCTAAAGGAGAATAATGAATCTGGTTTACATGTGTCCTCCATCCCAATGAAACTTCAGGGTTTCTTGCTAAAGGCTAAAAACGAGTTTGGTTTTTTGAAGCATTAACTAGGGAAATGAAATATTCATATACAAACAAATGCACTGACTTTTCCAAAGAAAGAATAAGGAATGTGTTTGACATGTTTTCTCAATCTCCAAAAAAATATACGGCGTTTTCCTAAGATCTAAACAAGAATCAAGCTTTCGACGCATGTATCTGTGAACAGGAGTACTCATATACAGGGAACTGCACGGCTGTTGCTAAAAATATGGAATCTGGGTTACACGAGTCCTCAGATCTGAAAATCTACAGGGCATCTGGCTGATGGCTAAAGAAGAATTAGGGATTTGAAGCATGAATGTGGGTAATAGCAATCCTCATATACAGGAAACTACATGGCCTCTTGCTAAAAAAAGAGAAGAAATCTGTTTTCCACAGTTCCTCTATCAAAAAATCTACATGACTTCTTACTAAGGGCTAAACAAGAATCCGGGTTTTGAAACAGGAATCAAGGGAAAGAGAGTCCTCACATACAGGACACTACATGACCTCCAACTAAGTACAAATAAATAATTATTTTCGTATGAGCCCTGAATCCAAAAAATTCCCAGGTTGCTAGCTGGGACAAACAAGAAACAGATCTTCGAGGTTCACAAATGTTTCAGAGCAATTTAGCTTTTGGATATTATGAATCGGTCATTTCAGGACTCAAGCAGCATTCTGGACCTCTTAAAACTTGTAAATGGTAATGGGCACTCGAAGTCCATTAGTTTCCTCATAAAAACTAAGGCCAGATTCCAGGACAAAAGAGTCTTCTTGCCGTATTTGGATGTAACTGGTCTTAAGGTGAACCCTGTAATCCTTCCCCTTCCATGTATCATTTTATTTTTAGAAGGGACAAGAGTTTTGCACGTGCCAAATGTGTACTACGTACTTTTAATGGTAACCAGTAATCATGGAATCCACGAACCTAGGAAACTTCTGGGCATCTGTCTTTTAAAATAGTGAATTTGGAATCCAAATGGACAGGAAAAATCAGGGATTCTTACTGAGAATTAAAAGGAAATCCGGTTGTAGGGTTTCTCATTTTCCTCAGGCTCTTTCTGGTCTTCTTGTTAGTTGTAATAAAGGATTTGGCCCTAGAAATCCTTTTGTTTCCTGGGACCATCTACAACCATAATCATATTCCGCAGAATCAAAAGGTATATTGGTACAAAATCCCTCGATTCAGGTGACCTCAGTGTACAGAAAATTCTTGTGGGTGGGCAGGTAGTAATTGGGGTTTTGGGCTTGGAATATTTCACATTTTGGTGAAGTCTTGTGAAAGAGGAACGAGGAATCTTGGATTCCACTTCCCAAAGAATATTATGGACGTCTTTCTCTTGATACCCAAAAAACTGGAATTCTCGGCCACCAGGAACTGTCTTGGCATCCCGCAGAGTGAAGAAGGAAGCTGGGTAATAAAGGTCGTCATATACAGGAAACTACACTTCATATTGCTAAGGAAATATAAGGAATCTTCCTTATATCAGTCCTCAATCCCAAAAAATACAGGCCATCTTACTAAGACGTAACTATGAATCAGGTTTTTGAAGAAGGAATCCGGGTAATTGAAGTCCTCACATAAAGGAAACTTCACCACCTATTGCTAAGTAAGAATAAGGAATCTGCGTTACTCAGGTCCTCAATACCAAAAAAGCTTAAGGTCTTCTATCTATGGGCTAAACACGAATCATGGTGTTTTCGAGAATGAATCTGGAAAATGGATTCCTTATTTACAAGCAACTACATGACTTTCTGCTAAGAAAGAATAAGGAATCTGGGTTACACGAGCCCTCAATCCCAAAATTCTACAGAGCATCTTGGAATGTTCTAAAATGTATGAGAGTTTCTAAGCAGGATGTATCTAATGAGAGTCCTAATATTCAGAAAAATACACAGATCCTTGCCAAGGAAGAAAAATAATCGGGGTTACAGCAGTCCTCAGTCCTTAAAATCATCAGGCCATCTGCTGTGGGTAAAGAAGAATAAGGGTTTAGAAGGTGGAACATAGGTAATAGCAGTCCTCATATGCAAAATCTACATGATCTCTAGATAAGGAGAACGAAGAAACCTCTTTTACATGGTTCCTCCATCACAATATCTACACGACATCTTGCTAATGGCAAAACAAGGATCAGGATTTCCAAACAGGATTCTGGGGAAAGGGAGTTCTCATATACAGGACATTTCACGGCCCCTCGGTAAAGAAGAATAAGGAATCTGTGATACACTAGTCCACAATCTGAAAAATTCTCAGGGCCTCTTGTGGCGGTATAAACAAGAATCAAGGCTTCCAACTCGTCTCATGTTTCGGAGATATTTGGCTTGTGGGTATTATAAATCATTCATTTCAGGACTCCAGCAACATTCTGGTCCTCTTGAGTGTTGTAATCGAGTATCTGGTCGTACAAATCCCTTAAGTTCCTCAGGACAATTAAGGCCAGATTCCCGAAAAAAGTATCATATTGCCGAATTTGTATGTAAATTTGGTCTTAAGATGAACTTGGTAATCCTTCAATTTCCGATTGTACTTTATTTGTAGAGGGGCCGAGGGTTTCTCAGTTGCCAAATATTTAGTAGAAATTATTAAAACGTAACCAGGATCCATAAATTCCACGTCCCTAGGAGCATCTAGGCATCTGTATTTTTGTACACAGAGTTTTGGAATCCCCATGGACAGGGAAATTCAGGGCATATTGCAGAGAATGGAAAGGGATTCCGATTCTTGGAGTCCTCAACCACCTAAATCCTCAAAGTCTCTTGATAAGGTTTAATCAGTAATCTGGGATTCTACGACACCACATTTTTAGTGTTTCTTTTGAAAAGGGACCAGGAATCTTGGGTTCCAATTCCTCAAGAACTTTATGGGAGTCTTTCTCTTGATATCCAAGCAACTGGAATTCTATGTCACCAGGAAATATCTTGGCATCTTGCTGAGAATGAAGCAGGAATTTCAGTATTGGGAGTCCTCCTATACAGAACACTACAGGACCTGTTGCTACGGAAGAATAAGGAATCTTGGTTACACGAGGCCTCCATCCCAAAAGCGTACAGACCGCCTAGCTAAGAGATAACCATCATTCAGGCTTTGGGAGTAGGAATCTGGATAATGGGAGTCCTCATTTACAGGAAACTGCACTGTCTACTACTAAAGGAGAATAAGGAACCTGGTTTTCAGGTATCCTCCATCCCAATAAAAGTTCAGGGTTTCCTGCTAAGGGCTAAACACGAATTTGGGTTTTGAAACAAAAACTAGGGAAATGAAATGCTCATATACAGACAAATGCAGTGACTTTTCCTAAGAAAGAATACGGAATGTGGGTGACATGTTTTCTCAATCTCAAAAAATGATATGGCGTCTTCCTAAAATCTAGACAAGAATCAAGCTTTCCACGCATGTATCTGTGATCAGGAGTACTGATATACAGGTAACTGCATGGCTGTTGCTAAAAATAAAGAATCTGGGTTATATGAGTCCTCAGTCCTGAAAATCTACAGGGCAACTTGCTGACGGCTAAAGAAGAATCAGGGATTCGAGGCATGAATGTGGGTAATACCAATCCTCATATACAGGAAACTACATGGCCTCTTGCTAATAAAAGAGAAGAAATCTGTTTTCCACGGTTGCTCTATCAAAAAATATACACGACTTCTTACTAAGGGCTAAACCAGAATCAGCATTTCAAAACACGATTCAAGGGAAAGAGAGTCCTCACATACAAGAAACTATATGACCTCCAACTAAGTACGAGTAAAGAATCATTTTTGTTCGCGCCCTCAATTCAGACAATTCCCAGGTTGTCTGCTATGGGACAAACAAGAAACAGATCTTGGAGCTCCCCAAATTTTTCAGAGCAATTTAGCATTCGGATATAATGAATCGGTCATTTCAGGACTCCAGCAACATTCTGATCCGCTTAAAGGTTGTAAATGGTATTGGGCACCCCAAGTCCGTTAGATTCCTCAGAACAACTAAGGCCAGATTCCAGAACAAAAAGATTCTTCTTGCCATATTTGGAAATAAATCTGGTCTCAAGGTGAACCCTGTAATACTTCCCCTTCCTGGTCTCTCTTTATTTTGAGAAGGGACAAGTGTTTTGCACTTGCCAAATGTTTACCACATACTTTTAATGGTAACCAGGAATCATGGAAACCACGAACCTAGGAAACTTCTGGGCATCTGTCTTTTGATATAGTGAATTTGGTACCCAAATTGACAGGAAAAATCAGGGCATCTTACTGAGAATTAAAAGGAAATTCCGTTCTAGGAATTCTTATTTTCCGGAATCTACAGGGTCTCTTAATAAGGTTAATCACCAATCTGGGCTTCTGTATCCCTTCATTTTCAGAGCTACGTGCTCCGTGGATAAGCTAAATCTGTCATTACCGATCCTCAGGATCTTTCTGGTCCTCTTGTTAGTTGTAATCAATGATTTCGCCCTAGAAATCCTTTTATTTCCTGGGACCATCTACGACCATAATCATATTCCCCAGAATCAAAAGATATATTGGTACACAATTCCACGATTCAGGTGACCTCAAAGTACAGAAAATTCTTGTGGGTGGGCAGGTAGGAATTGGGGTTTTGGGTTTGGAATATTCCACATTTTAGGGAGGTCTTGTGAAGGGAACCCAGGAATCTTAGATTCCAGTTTCCAAAGAACATTATGAACGTCTTTCTCTTGATAATCACAAAACTGGAATTCTCGGTCATCAGGATCTGTCTCGGCATCCTACAGAGTGAAGCAGGAAGCTGGGTAATAAATGTCATCACGTATAGGAAACCACACGTCATATTGCTAAGGAAGTATAAGGAATCTTCCTTATATGAGTCCTCAATCCCAAATACTACAGGCCGTCTTCCTAAGACGTAATCATTAATCAGGTTTATGAAATAGGAATCTGGGTAATGGGAGTACTCACAAAAAGGAAACTTCACTGCCTATTGCTAAGTAAGAATAAGGAATCTGCGTTACTCGTGTCCTCCATCCCAAAAAAGCTTAAGGTCAACTTGCTATGGGCTAAACACGAATCATGGTGTTTTTGAGCAGGAATCTGGAAAATGGGGTCCTTATTACAGGAAACTACATGACCTTTTGCTAAGAAAGAATTAGAAATCTGGGTTAAACATGTCCTCAATCCTAAAAATCTACTGAGAACCTTGGAAAGTTCTAAGAAAATCAGAGTTTTGAAGCAGGATGTATCTAATGAGAGTCCTAACATACAGGAAAATACACAGCCCCTTGCCAAGGAAGAAAAACAATTGGGGTTATGCAGTCCTCGGTCCTTAAATTCAACCGGCCATCTGCTGTGGGCTAAACAAGAATCAGGGTTTAGAAGCTGGAACATAGGTAATAGCAGTCCTCATATGCATAATCTACATGATCTCTAGCTAAGGAGAGCTAAGAAACCTATTTTACATGGTTCCCCAATATATACATGACATCTTGCTAATGGCAAAACAAGAATCAGGGTTTCCAAACAGGATTCTGGGGAAAGGGAATCCTCATATACAGGACATTACACGGCCCCTTGGTAAAGAAGAATAAGGTATCTGTGATACACTAGTACACAATCCATAAAACTCTAAGGGCGTCTTGCTGCGTTATAATCAAGAATCAAGGTTTCAATCTCATCTCATGTTTCAGAGATATTTGGCTTGAGGGTATTATGCGTCAGTCATTTCAGGACTCCAGCAACATTCTGGTGCTCTTGAGAGTTGTAATCGGGTATCTATCCCTTAAGTTCCTCAGGACAATTAAGGCCAGATTACCGGAAAAAACGTATCATGTTGCCGTATTTGGATGTAACTTTGGTCTTAAGATGAACTTGGTAATCCTTAAATTTCTGTTTGTACTTTATTTCTAGAAGGGCCGAGGGTTTTGCCATTGCCAAATATTTAGTACGAATTATTTAAATGTAACCAGGATCCATGGATTCCATGTTCCTAGGAAACATCTAGGCATCTGCATTTTTGTACACAGAGTTTTGGAATCCACATGGACTGGGAAATTCAGGGCATCTTGCTGAAAACAGAAAGGGAATCCGGTTCTTGGTGTTCTCAATCGCCTAAATCTACAACGTCTCTTGATAACGTTTAATCAGCAATCTGGGCTTCTATGTCGCCACATTTTTAGAGTGTTTGTTGAAAAGGGAACAGGAATCTTGGGTTGCAATTCCTGAAGATCTTTATGGGAGTCTTTCTCTTGATATCCAAGCAACTGGAATTCTAGGTCACCAGGAAGTATCTTGGCATATTGCTGAGAATGAAGCAGAAATTTCAATAATGGGAGTCCTCATATACAGAACACTACAAGACCTGTTGCTATGGAAGAATAAGGAATCTTGGTTACACGAGGCATCCATCCCAAAAACCTACAGACCGGCTTGCTAAGAGATAACCAACATTCAGGTTTTGGCAGTAGGAATCTAGATAATGGGAGTCCTCATATACAGGAAACTGCACTGTCTATTGCTCAAGGAGAATAAGGCATCTGGTTTACACGTGTCCTCCATCCAAATAAAACTTCAGTGTTTCTTGCTAAGGGCTAATCACTAATTTGGGTTTTTGAAGCATAAACAAGGGAAATGAAATGCTCATATACAGGCAAATGCACTGACTATTTCTAAGAAAGAATAAGGAATGTGGGTGACATGTTTTCTCAATCTCCAAAAAAAATACGGCGTCTTCCTAAGATCTAAACAAGAATCAAGCTTTTGATGCATGTTTCTGTGAACAGGAGTACTGATATACAGGTAACTGCATGGCTGTTGCTAAAAATAAGGAATCTGGATTATACAAATCCTCATTCCTGAAAATGTACAGGGTATCTTGCTGACGGCTAAAGAAGAATCAGAAATTCGAGGCATGAATGTGGGTAATAGCAATCCTCATATACAGGAAGCTACATGACCTCTTGCTAATAAAAGAGAAGAAATCTGTTTTCCACAGTTCCTCTATGAAAAAATCTACATGACTTTTTACTAAGGGCTAAACAAGTATCAGGGTTTCGAAAGAGGAATCAAGGGAAAGAGAGTCCTCACATACAGGACACTACATGACCTCCAACTAAGTATGAATAAAGAATCATTTTTGTACGCACCCTCAATCCACAAAATTCCCAGGTTTTCTGCTATGGGACAAACAAGAAACAGATATTCGAGTTCCCCAAATGTTTCAGAGCAATTTAGCTTTTGGATATTATGAATCGGTCATTTCAGGATTCCAGCAACATTCTGGTCCTCTTAAAAGTTGTAAATGGTATTGAGCACTCCAAGTCCGTTAGGTTTCTCAGAACAACTAAGGCCAGATACCAGGACAAAAAGAATCTTCTTGCCTT
>NW_007248279.1:0-10010 GCF_000164805.1 Carlito syrichta
AAAAAAAAAAATCCCAAGTGAACACAGCCCCATTGAACCTAGTTAACCCACAGAAGTATGAGAGATAAGTTGCTGTTTCAGGTCACTAACTTTGGGAACTTTCTGTTATATAGCAGTAGACAGAATATAGAAACATAGAATTGTGTTCCATACATTGAGTTTTGTTTTTCAAGGAAAATCTTTCAAAATATTGAGCAATGGGAAGACTGATAAGAAAAGGCTTGCAACCTGTATCTTTGCAACCTGTATATGTCCTTCATATATACTAGAGTTCATAGATACTTTTTTTTTTGAGTTGGAATCTCACTCCATTGCCTAGGCTGGAGTTCTTTGGCACACTCACGGTCACCCCAACATCGACCTGCTGGACTCCAGTGATCCTTCTGCCTCAGCCTTCCAAGTAGATGAAACTACAGTCTCGTGCTACCATGCCGGGCTCTTTTTTGATTTATTGTAGATACGAGGTCTCACCAAGTTGCCCAGTCTGGTCTTGAGCCCACGGGCTCAGGCAATCCACTTGCTGCAGCCTCCCAAAGTGGTGGGATTACAGGCTGAGCCAACGAACCCAACAGAGTTCAAAGATTCTAAGACACCACCAACTGTAAAATGCTGTATTCTTTTATACACCATAGAGAAAGAAAATCATGCCTTAATCTATGATGCTTTTCTAATTTCTTACAAATAAGAATTTTATTTTATACTTGAAGAAAATATTTTATACTGATTGTAATATAAAATGTTCAGTATATATTACTGGGCTGATGTAAAACTCCGTAGTGTTGTTCTGCTTGTCCATGAAATGCAAATGTCACATGGTTGTTTGACTGGTCACAGTTCCTCACATTTGCTAATTCTTGGTTTGACTGATGTGAATCACTGTGGATTAAAGCACTTAAATAGTCTTCATCAAAGCCTGATGGTCTTCTGAATGTAGAGACTCACTCAGGTCAAAGTGACCTTCTTTGAAACAATAAAACCATTGTTTATAGTGCTTTTCCTGATGACATTCCTCCTGTACAGGCACAAACATTTTGAACCACCTCTGCTGTTTTTACTCCTTTGTTAAACTCAAACAGAAGGATATATTGGAAGGTTCTTTTTTCCCACTTGACATGTCATCTTATTTAACCCACAAATAGCACTAACTTTCTTCAAATCTGCAAAATGCAAGACATATTCATAAGCACAGCATTGTTACTCCAAATGACAAATGATAAACAAGCTCCCAACACTGTAGTGTTGCCAGGCCAAATCCAAATGCTATGAACCTATGCATAAACCTAATAATTCCGTACATATAGAAAAATGCAAGTCTAAGCAAAATAAATCATCTAGTTTTTTTCTAAAACTTATGCTTTACACTTCTGAATAACCTTTCATTTCAGTCATTGGTTTAGTATTTTTCCACAATATTTTCCTAAGTTCCATCAAGAGCATCATCTACATGCCAGCATTCCTAAAAGTGTTCTTATCTAGTGCTTCCAGAAATTCCAAGCCATGCATCCTCTTTTGGCATCTTTTGACATAGGACCTTTCTTGACTTTCATCACAGGTCACCAATAGAAGATTTTTCACACAATAACCAGAAATCATATCGTTTCTTCAAATGAGTCTAAAATAGCTTCATTCATGATCAAGGGGTTGCAGTTATCCATCAGAATTAATCACTATATTTTTCAACAGGTCTATTTTTTAGTTGTTCTAATAAATGTTCACAAAATACAACATGAACAACATCCTTGGGGATTATGTTATTCTCCTAGCTCAAATAGCTTAGCCAGTCCCTTTTCTGTCTGCTCTCCTGAGTACCAGGAAAAGCTCTGTCTTGTTTGAGGGAAAGCATTCTCATTGAATGTTTATTTGAGAGGGCCCACCATGCCTATAAATTTTCTTCACTTCAGGATGAAGGCTTTACTTGTGAAAACAGTGTCTATAATTGAATTGCTGGCTATATGAAGGGCTGTGACTAAGTTTACACATGTACAAACAAACAACTACACTTACATTATGGTAACCTTCTGTCAGTGATTATAATTTGCTATTGCTGAAAATTTTAATTTTGGAGATAAAATGTGGGAAAATGTGCATCTTAAAATTGATGAGGCATAGTATATTACTACATTTGCATATTTTGCATATACAAATAATTTATAAAAACACATACACATGTGCATATATAAAATATACAAATACAGTATATACAGATATGCATACTATACCTGTATTTGTACATATATATTAATACATATCTAAACAAGGATCTAAGTACTACATGTACTACAAGTACACACTCATAAGCAGACCCTTAACATTTATCATAATACTATAAAAAAGGGATAGTCAGTAGTGTGATACTGCCAGAGGAGGGAGGGCATGGGGCACAAACATCAACAAGGGTGGCTAATCTTAAACCAGGCAAAGTGGGGACCAAGAGGAGGCACAAACTTTACCTATACAATGACTACTTATGTACCTAACCCTAAATCGTACCCCCATATCTTTAAGAAAAACAAAACTAATAAGGCATAGTATAGTACTACATTTGTATATTTTACATATACAAATAATATATCAAAACACATAAATATGTACATATATAAAATATACAAATACTGTATATGCAGATATGCTTCTATATACATACATGTTATATATATACATGTAATATATATATTAATACATATCCACATATTAAGAACTATTTTTGCTGATTTCAGACTTTTTTTCCAAAATCAGTTCTAAACTACAAATTGAGCCAATGTACCATTGTATTTAGAGAAAGAGAAAGATATCTTTACTAAATTATTGCAGACATAAATCAAGACTCTAAAGTAATGAGATTGCAAGGTTAAGACAATTATTTTCATATTTCAGTATTCAAGTTTGTTAGTAACCCCTTCCAATCAGTCCCCTTGAGAGACTACATCTTTTCTCTATTTGTTGTTATGGTCAAACTTAGGTTTGGGATTTTTTTGCCTGTTGCAACCCATGGCATATTTTCCTGAATATTCTTGGTGGTGACAAAATTCTGTCCTCCAACAGTAAAAGAGTTGTTTCACTTTTTTTATATAACAGATCATCCTAAGATTTAGTCACTTAAAACAATAGCAATTGATTTAATTATAATGTTGTGGATCTGAAATTTATGCTGGGTTTAACTTGCCAGTAATTCTGACCTTGGTTTTGGGTATTTCTATGTCTACAGTCAGTGTCTTGGTAGACTGGAATTATAAGATAGTTGTGTGTGTGCTCGTGTGTGTGTGTGTGTGTGTGTGTGTGTGTGTGTGTGCATGTTTTAAGGCTCTTGCTAGAGTTTAGTCATTTCCATTTCTTGAACAGTTAATTAAATTGACACTTCAACAGCATTCTTCACTGGGACTCTCACATTCTGGACCTCTAAACTCCAGCCCTAATTGTCTCCTGGCTGGGTACTAGACAACAAGGGACAACTAGACAACTGGACAACTAGCCTATGCACAAGAAATGAGCAAAATCTAGCTAGCCTTGTTCCATTTGACATGTACAAACTGTCTCCTACAGTTTCAGTTTGCTGTTACTCTGTCTCTGGGTACAATTCTCTGTATGGCCCTACCTGGCAGTTTTCTGTTTTTTTTGGAGGTGTAAGAAACAGTCAGGCTCAGTGGTTCAGCCTGTAATCTCAGCACTTTGGGAGGCCAAGGCCAGTGAATTGCCAGAGCCCATAGGTTTGAGATCAGCCTGGCCAACTTGGTGAGACCTCATCTCTACAGTAAATACATAAATAAATAAAAAAATAGCCTGGCATGGTAGTGTGTGCCTGTAGTTCTGGCTACTTGGAAGGCTGAGGTGGAAGGATTGCTGGAGCCCAGCAAGTCTACACTGGGGTGGCCTTGAGTGTGCCACTGCACTCCAGCCTGGACAAAGGAGTGAGACTCCAACTAAAAACAAAAACAAAAAGAACCACAGTCTTTCATTTATCTGAGTGTCATTGTGTTGTCTGTGTTCTGCCATCAATATTATCTTTAACTCTCATAAAACAGAGACTTGACTGGCTTGGGGTGGCTGAAACTGTGCTGGTTTATCTCCACTCTATATATCTTAGGTTTTCCAGGAGGCCAGCCAAGCTTGTTCACATTATGGTGGCAGGATTCTGAGAGACAAAGCGATGCTCTTGAAACCTAGACTTGAAACTGGCACACTTCTACTTCCACTGCTTTCTATTGGTTCAATAAGTCATAAAGCCACCCTGATCTCAAAGACTGGGAAAATAGATCCCATGTTTTCTTTTAAAAAACTGCAAATTGACGTTTCAAAGGTTAAGAATACTGAATTGAGACGTTATTATAATCAATCTACAATAAAGAATTTGATTTGATTTTTGGAATTACAAAAACATCATTTAAAAGATTTGTGATGAATAAATTTACTAATTTGGATAGTACATTTTGAATTGAAAACAAACCAACCAACTTTCTATGATTATGGTTTAATACTCACCCTCTATTGCTTATAGTTGAGGTAATTACAAAACATAAGTTTCAAATATGTTTAGAGATCTTGCTATCTTTTTTAATTAATAAATTTTAAAAGTCAATTATGCTTGCTACTCATATTTTTCATGATTTTTTTCAGAAATAAACTGTTGTGCTTATAGATCTCATTTAAAATACAAAATTACAATAAATAATCAAACAACAATTATGAATACACTGATCTCTTTTATGCTGTACAAAATGCAGGGGGTTATAGATACCGCAACAATATACTTAAAATGTTTACTAGACGCTTACTCTTTTAGTTAACTTTTTATTTCTCTGATAACATTTAACATTGTGTATAACTAATACTTTTTGTATATGGAGGTGAGACTAAGGTGCTTTAGAATTGAGTGAAACATTTTGCTCAAGTCACACAGATATTGAACTGCTTGGGATATATTACTTTATTGGTTTTCAACTTTTCTTGTAACATAAAATTCTGTGTGTGGATAGATAGATGATAGGTAGGAAGATATATATTCTTAATGATTTTATGGCTTCATGTTTTAAAATTATATAAATAATGTTGCACTATAATCCTATTTCTTTTACTTATTTTATTTTTGAGACTGATTCATGTTTCTATAGGTAGATTTCACTCCAAAGAAGCTGCAAAATAATCAATCACATGTCTATTAGGGGAGTAGAGAAAAACTTTAACAGAAATATATAGCCACAGCCATGATTAATGGGCAGTGGGATATATATGTGAAGGACCATACATCCTGATTTGATTGGAAGCGTCATGTTCATGTCTATCTTTCATTATTGACTTAGTGGGATCATACTGCCATAACAAATACAGCCTAAAAATCAGAAATTTATTTTCTCACAAGTTTAGAGGCTGGAAAGTCCATGATCAAGGGGCTAACAGTGTACTTGATGAGAACTCTCTCCTTAGTCTGCCTAAGGCCACCTTCTCACAGTGTGCTCACATGACTTGTTTTGCAAGTGCATCAAGAGAGTGAATGCTCTGTGTCTCTTCTTATGAGGATACTAATCCTACTAAATCAGGACTCCATCTGTATGACCTCATTTAACCTCAATTTCTTCTTTAGAGACCTCATTTTCAAATATATTACAGTAGGGATTAGGACTTCAACATATAAATTTTGGGGATATGTACACAGTCAGCTAATAATTATTGCTGTTTTTAAATTATACTTTCTTTTCCCTCTAAAAATGCATTTCAATTTTGAAGATAAGCTATATGGTCACTTTAGGTTTATGCATACTTAAATTCTCTAAATCTTGCTAGACTCCTCCATAAATAGACTATTGGAACTTATGCTCCTCCCAAAAGTTCATGAAGTCCTTTGTTCCTGCACTTTTTATAAGGACATTACATTATCTGATTTTTTATTTTTACCATTCATATGGATAATAACAGGCATATTTAGAACTAAATCTTATGCCCATTATTTTGCAATTTAGTCCTTTGTGACAATTTTTTATTTAGGACAATTTCCATTTAGGGCTGAGGTGTAAGGGTTATAATAGTTCTAAAAGGTTTTCTTCTTAGATATATACATGAACCAAACATGTTTTAAATTGTTAACATACTGTACCAAGTTAACATTTCATAAATGAGGTATATTGTTATCATGCAATGCAGAAATCTGTGTTTTCGTGAAACCAATATCTTGCAATGGTATAATTTTGAGCAAAGGATTACTCTCTCTAAGTCTGCATTTTTGTGCCTGTAATGAGGAATATTAACACATGCCTGGAAGAGAGTGTTAGATGAAGTCACAAAGGGGAATGCTAATAGGTTACGTGTGAATTCTCTTCTGTGTGTCTGGAAAGACTTTTATTGACAACAGAAGAATGAATGATAAACTTTCACATTTTGCTTCTGGCTATTCTCTGATTTTCATTTCCAGATTGCATTTCATCCTTGCTAAGAAATTTTATTTTAGTTTTCTGCTTTTGAAATACATGGCTTTGATTCATGTTTGTTTTCTTCAATCCCAAGGCAGCATGAGGAGTTTAAATCACTTCCAGTTGGGAACCAGGAACATGATAAGAAAACAGCTGCACTGACTGTTCTGAAACTGACTTTCTCCTGGGGCCGAACACTGTCCTCAGACTCTGAGCTAAATGTTCCCTTAGCTGTTTGGATAATCAATTGAATCAAGCCTCCTTTTACACTTACTGTCAAAAAGACAGAGCTTTCTAGAGAACAAGATACCTTTAGTAGAGAAACTGTGTTCCAGAAGAAAGAGAAAAGACAAGTAAGAGATGGAAGGGATTAAGGGTATAGGGAAGTGCAAGACTATCAGTGAAGTCTTTCAATCTCTGCCAAGTGCCTTTCAGAGATATTTGTCACAAAATTTTCTCCTGTCAACTTTCATCCAAGTGAAGGGCCTTTGGAATGACAAGGCCCACTTGAAAATGAACAAATGTTGATTTAGATGAATGATCAGCTTTAGCAAAAAATATGATTACTTCTTTATAGATTTGTGCAAGCAATCAAATGTAATACTACGGACATTAACGGAGATTGGTTTCAATATAAATAACAGCTTTGCTAATCTCAGTTTACCCAGTTTATGTTTAAGATTTACCACAAGCCAGGCTCGGTGGCTCAGCCTGTAATCCCGTGCCTTTGGGAGGCCGAGGTGAGTGGATTGCCTGAGCCCACGGATTCGAGACCCGCCTGGGCAGCAAGACCTCATCTCTACAATAAATCAAAAAATCAACTGGGCGTGGTAGCGCATGCCTGTAATCTGGCTACTTGGAAGGTTGAGGCAGAAGGATCGCCGGAGCCCAGCAGGTCGAGGCTGCGGTGGCCTGGAGCGGCCACTGCACTCCAGTCTGGGCAACAGAGTGAGACTCCAACTCAAAAAAAAAAAAAAAGACCACATTGACCACTCCAAAAATCAAACCTTCGAACACATTTTTTTGTCAGTTTCTGAAAAGTGAACAATATAGAAAAATGATATTATTTCTGATAACCTGTACATTTGAAATTTTTTTGTTGTTGGTCTACCAGAGTAGACCACATATGCAACTTGTGGAATGTAGGTAATAGGTTAATATACAGCCAAAGGGCAATTTAAGCAAACTGGTATAACAAGGTAGATAAACACTGATTATTCGTTTATGAGGTTCTGATAAATACTGTATTCATCTCTCTCTCTCTTTCTCTATTTATCTCCATCTCCATCTCCATCTCCATCATCTCCATCATCTCCATCATCTCTATCTCCATCTCTGTCTCTCTAGATCTAGTTCTAGCTCTATGTATCCTTATGTAGAGATACAATTTCTGATTTCTCTATTTAATTCTATTCTTGTACAGTTTTGTTATAGCTGTAAAAGACAGTAGTTTTTTTAAATTTTTATTTTAAATTTGTGAGTACAATTCAGAATTAGGTATACAAGTGGCCACTGTACAGTTAAAGTTTGGGCTTTCTTTTGGCCCCATTTCACCTGGTTTGAAATCCGTGACCCTTATTGATCTTATGTGCCTTTCCCCCAGCAGTTCCTGGCTACTGCAATCCCTTCTACAGTATAATGGCAAATGCTCAGGGTCCACTTATGTAGGGGAACATGTGGTAGTCGGTTTTTTTGTTTCTGCAATAGACCACTAAGTATTATAGACTCTAAATCCATCCAGGTAACTGCAAAGTTCATACTTTTGTCCTTCTTTATGACTATGTAGTATTTCATAGTGTAATTGCACCATTTTGTTTTATTCAGTCCACTTTTTATGCCTAGCAATGTTGGTTCCATGTTTTTGCTATTGTGAGCAGTGCTGCAATAAACATGCGTGTGCAGGCATCTTTTTTGTATAATGTTTTAAATTTCTGTGGGTATATTTCCAGAAGGCAGATTGCTGGGTCATATGGCATGTCAATTTCAAGTTCTTTTAGGAATCACCACACTGTTTTCCATAGAGGATGAATTAGTTTGCATTTCCACCAACAGCAGTGTAGACGCATTTCCTTTTCTCTATGTCCTCACCAGCATATGTTGTTTTTTGTTTTATTAATGATGACCATTCTCACTGGAGTTAGGTGGTATCTCAATGTGGTTTTGATTAGGATTTAACTGATGATTAGTGAGATTGAGCATTTTTTCATGTTACTGCTGGTTGCGTATATGCCTTTTTTTGAGAAATATCTATTCATGTCTTTAAACCACTTTTTAATGGGGCTATTTTATTTTTCTCTTTTGGCACATTTGAGTTCCTTGTAGATTCTGGATGTTAGGCTTTTGTCAGGTATGCAATTGACAAATATTTATTTTCCATTCTGTGGGGTCTCCTCACTTTCTTGATGGTTTCTTTGCTTTGTGCAACTTTTCAGTTTGATGAGGTCCCACTTATCTATCTTATCTCTTATGGCATGGGCTTTTGGGGTTTTGATCAGGAAATGGTTGCCTATTCTGATTTCCCTAAGGGTGTCTCCTGAGTTTCTAAGATTTTTAAGTTTATGGTTTTACATTTAGGTTTTTGATCCATTTGAAGTTGATTTTATTGTATAATAGGTAGGGATCCTGCTTTATTCCTCTGCACATGGTCGGCCAGTTTTCACAGCACCATTTACTGAATAGGTTCTCCTATCCACAGTGGTTTTTGGTTGTGGTCATTTATGTTTCCCTATGAATTTCTGTATTGTCATTTCCAGGTCTGAGAAGAATGATGCTGGCAATTTAATGGCTATTGCGTTGAATCTGTAGATTACCTTTAGTAGGATAGAATTAACAATGTTGATTCTTCCAGTCCACGAACATGGAATATTTTTCCATTTGTTTGTGTTTTGATTTATTTGAACAACATTTTTAGTTTTAGTTTTAAAGATTTTTTTTTATCTCCGGTTAGGAAGATATCAAGGTATTTCTTTTTTTCTTTTTCTTTTCTTTTTTCTTTTTTGCTATTTTGAATGAGATTGTGTTTTTTGTTTGGTTCTCCATTTGTTTTTGGTATATAAGAAAGTGACTGTCTTTTGTACATATATTTTGTACCTTGAGACTTTGACAAAGTCCTTTATCAATGCAAGAATGTTTTTGACAGATTCTCTTCAGTTTTCAAGGTATAAGATCATATTGTCAACAAAGAGGGATATCTTGATTTCTTTTTCTATTTGGATATCCATGATGTCCTTCTCTTCTCTGATTGTTCTAACTAGGAGTTCCAACACTAGGCTGAACAGGAAGGGTGAGAGTGGGTAGCTTTGTCTTGTTCTAGTTTTAAGGGGGCAGTGCTTCCAATTTCTGTTCATTTAGCGATATGTTGACTGTGGATTTATCATAGATGGTTCTTTATTTTGAGGTGTGCTCCCTCTATGTCTGGTTGTTCAAAGGTTTTTATCAAGAAGGGATGCTGGATTTTATCAAAAGTTTTTGCCACATCTAATGAATCTAATGATATAATAATGTGATATTTTTTTACTACTGTTGATGTATTTCATTACATTTATGGTCTTGTGGATGTTGAACCAGTCCTGCATCACCAGGATGAAGCTTACTTGGTCATGGTGGATGATT
>NW_007248280.1:0-6651 GCF_000164805.1 Carlito syrichta
CTCTGATCCATTTAGAGTTAATTTTTGTGTATGGGGATAGATAAGGATCTTGTTGGAATCTTCTGCATGTGGTCAGCCCGTTTTCCCAGCACCATTTACTGAATAGGTTCTCCTCTCCCCAGTGGTAGCTGGTGGAGCCTTTGTCGAAGATGAGTTGGTTGAGAAATTGAGATTTTGCTTCTGGAATCTCAATTCTATTCCATTGGTCTATATGCCTATTCCTGTACCAATACCAAGCTGTTTTGATTATTGTAGCTTTATAGTAAAGTTTGAAATCTGGTAGCGTAATACCTCCTGTTTTGTTTTTTTTGGCTGCAGATTGTTCTGGCTATTCTTGGTCATTTGTGTTTTCATATGAATTCCTGTATTGTTTTTTCTAGCTCTGAGAAGAATGTTGCCGATAATTTGCTTTCTTAGTATGATAGTTCTTCCTCCACAGGCTAAGGACCTAGAGTGGAGGTTACCCTAGTTGCCAAGTATGCCAATTCCATTTATCCATTCAGAGTCTGGGGAAATGACTGCTGGGTGAGTTTGTGGACCAATGAACCCATTATAAGCTAGACTTTGGCCAGGATTTGGATTTTTTATTCCTCCTCCTTTAACAGGGCCATGATGATGCTCCATGTTTCTGAATATCAGTATCAACTCAGACTTTGTGACTATTAGTCCTTGAAATGTCTGGGTATTTTTCTTTCTACACCATATAGTCACCGAGTAAATGACTATAGGTCCTTTTGGGGAAGGATTGGGAAATCATTACGCGTGTGCACGTTCGTGTGTGTGTGTGTGTGTGTGTGTGTGTGTGTGTGTGTTTATGTTTGTCAGTGAGTCTGGATCTGAAAATTGGAACTGGAAAGTAGAGGATGGGATTAAAAGGTTCAGGAAAGTGAGTATGCTACAGTGGATATATAATGTGAGGCGAAAAGATCATTCATCAAGGCTAACAGTAATATACTGGTGAGAGGATCACCAGCATCACTAAAAAGTTCAGTAGTGGCTCTGCTCTAAGGGAAAGGCTGTTACAGAGTTCGGCTCACTGCTAGCAGTAGGAATGATGGAACTCTGAAGCAACAGGGGCCAGGTGCTGGGCACGGAATAGTGGTTTTTTTATTGAGGCAGTCACCCTCAGCCTTTTGCTTATACATTCTTGCCTTTTTGTTTGTTTTTTTGAGTGAGAGTCTCATGCTGTCGCCCAGGCTGAAGTGCTGTGGCACACTTACTGCCACCCCAGCATTGATCTGCTAGGCTCCTGTGATCCTTTCTCCTCAGCCTTCCAAGTAGCTGAAACTACAGGCGGGTGCTACCACACCCAGCTAATTTTTGGTTTATTGTAGAGACGAGGTCTCACCAAGTTGCCTGGGCTGGTCTTGAACCTGCAGGCTCAGTCCATCCTCTCTCCTCAGCCTCCCAAAATGCTGGGCTTACAGGCTGAGCCACCATGCCCAGCCGCCTTGTTTTGATTGTATATATTAAGCAGCACTAATATTGGCTACTTGTTTATTTTTATCCTTATGGCACCATATTTTCTTAACTCCACAGCTCCCTGAAGGTCAAAACTTATTGTCTCCCTCTCCCTTTGTGATTATGATAACTGGTTCACTAGCTTTGGTGTTTATGCGCTACAACCTCATCCCTGTTGCTTCAGAGTCCCATCCTTCCTATTGCTATCAATGAGCCCAACTCTGTAACAGCCTTTCCTTTAGAGCAGAGCTACCACTGAACTTTTTAGTGATGCTGGTGATCCTCTCACCAGTATATTACCGATAGCCTTGATGAATGGTCTTTTCGCCTCACATAGTATATCCACTGTAGTATACCCACTTTCCTGAACCTTTTAATACCATCCTCTCCTTTCCATACCATATTAGTACAGTCATTTCAACTTCACTCAGGTTGGGTCATCATTTTTTTCCAGGTTCCTAGGCAGCAAGTTTATACCATTTCCCAGGTCCTTGTTACAGTGTGAGTTTTCATGTCCTGGGACACTGCCCCTCCATCAGTAAATTTTACCTTATTCATTCTAATGTTTCTGCCTATAAAAATCTAGTGCCATGGCTTACCCAATCCTGCTGGTTTATCCTGGCTAATTCTTTTTTTTTCCTGAGTTGGAGTCTCACTCTGTTACCCAGGCTGGAGTGTAGTAGCATGATCACAATGATCACTGCTCACGACAGCCTTGACCTTCTGGGCTCAGGCCATTTTTTCACCTCAGCATCCCGAGTAGCTGAGACTACAGGCCTGTACCACCTGCCCAGCTAATTTTTTTGACTTTTTGTAGAGTCTTAGATTTCCCTAGCCCACCTATCAGGCCTGTAGGTTTTCAGACCAAGACGCTGACCTTGATAAAACAAACTGGCCCTGGCTGAACATTCATTGTCTTTGGAGCAGTAGTCTTTAACCATCCTGAGTTTCCTCTTCATCTTTTACTGTTCTCCCATAGTGCGTAGGTGATGAGTACCTCTTTGTGAGCTAATAAAGTGCCCTCTGGCCTTTATACTTAGTTTTCATTTGTTTGTTAGCTGCTATCTCTAGCTAACTGATTTCATTGTTCTTGTATGCTTTGTGTTTCCCTCGCACCTTTCAAATATCTGAATCTTTACACCAGTCAGAATGTTTTTCTCTGCAGACATTCTCCCAAGTCACAGTTTGTGAAAATGTTAACATTCAGACCACCACCACCTTGTGTCAAGGATTGCCCATGCCTTACATATCACCTGAATGAGATTCTCATGCCTGACAGACAGTAAGTGTTCTAGTTTTCAAGCCCCATCTTACCTTCTGCTTTGTCAGTCCATTTCTGGTACTAATTGTGCCAGTTTGAGTCCTTTGGGAAGCAGCTGCAGAGACAGAGTTAGGAATATAAGAGGTGTATGGAGGAGGGGAAGACTCCTTTGGAAGGAAAGGGACGGAGGTAGGATTATCAGGGAGAGACTCAGTGTGATGCAGGGCTGACAGAGTTTCAGACAACCCAGTAAAGACTTTGAAACAAAAATTGCCCAACACAGAAATTCTACATTGGACAGAAATTCCCAGGCCTCATTATGTTGCCCAGGCTGATCTAAAACTCCTGGCCTCAAGTAATCCTCTTGCCTTGGCCTCTCAAATTACCGGGATTAAAGGAGTGAGTCACCTTGCCCAGCCTTCTTCTGGACTTTCTTTTATTTTTTTTTGAGTTTTGAGTTGGAGTCACCCCGGCTGGAGTGCAGTGGCACAGTCATCGCCACCCCAGCACCGACCTGCTGGGCTCTGGCGATCCTTCCTCCTAAGCCTTCCAAGTAGCTGGGACTACAGATGTGCGCTACCGCACCCAGCTCATTTTTTATTTACTGTAGACACGAGGTCTCACCAAGTTGCCCAAGCTAGTCTCGAACCTGCGGGCTCAGGCAGTCTACTTGCCTCAGCCTCCCAAAGTGCTAGGATTATAGGCTGAGCCACCGAGCCCGGCATCTTCTGGACATTTCTAAAAGTACAGTTTAAGATTGCATTAGCTTGTTTCCCGATGCCTTTTTTTCCATAACAGATGATTCAGTAGTTTGGGTCTTTTCATTTTATTTATTAATTTTGTTTTATGTTTGGGTATTTTTAAACACAAATGCAGAACCTTGAACTCCTGGGCTCAAGCGATCCTCCTAGCTTAGTCTCCCAAATAGCTGGGGCTACAAGAATGTGTCCTGGCTATTTAAAAAAATTTTTTTGTAGAGACGAGGTCTCACTGTGTTACCCAGGATAGTCATAGTCTTAAAATCCTGGGCTCAAGTGCTCCTCCCACCTCCGCCTCCCAAAGTGCTGGGATTATGGGTGTGAGCTACAGTGCCAGCTAGATCTTTTGAATACTGATGTTTTGACTCAACAGATTCAACTGTCACATGTTTCTTTATATCATAGCACAGATTTCACTACTGTACCATAAATGATCATGTCTAAATCATTAATGTAAATGTTGAGGCTGAGCACAGTGGCTCACACCTATAATCCCAGCAATTTGGGAGCTGGAGGCCAGAGGATTGCTTGAGCCCAGGGGCTCAAGAGCAGCTTGGGCAACTTGGTGAGACTCGTCTCTGCAATAAACAAAAAAATTAGCTGGGTGTGATGGCATGCACTTGTAGTTCCAGCGACTAGGAAGGCTGACGCAGCAGGATCACCTGAGCTTAGCATGGTAGACATGAGTGTACACTGCAGCTAGGGTGACAGAGTGAGACTCTGCCTCACAAAAAAATTGTTGAACATCTGACTAAGAATCAAACTCTAGCCCACGCTATTAAAGATGTGCCTTCAGATAGGCAGGTACCTATGGTCAACACTATTCAGCCTGTTAGATATTAACCATATTGATATATGATATAAATTTCTACATTTATTCATTAAAAGATAATGGGAGACTTTGCAGAAATAAATAAATACCTTACAGAAATGTAGCAGACCAAGGCTAAAAATGCATTGAGGTAGAAAAGAAAATGAGACTATTTGGTCTGACTTAGTGAATCTATTTGATTATAGATAAGTGATGCTTTCCATTCTAAGTAAGTACTTGCTTTCGACTTATCTGCCAGTAATCAGCTGGGTGATCTTGGAAAAGTTACTCAGTCTTTGAGAATTTGAGATTCCTTACCAGTCAAATCATATGCTTGGCAGGTTCATAGAGATAGAAAGTAGAATGGTGGTTGTCAGGAGCTAGGGAGAGGTGGAACATACAGAGTTATTGTTTAATATGTACAGTTTCAGTTTAGGAAAATGAAAAAGTTTTGGAGATGGATAATGGTTGCACAACAATGTGAAAATTATTATTATTATTATTATTTTTGAGTTGGAGTCTCACTCTGTCGCCCAGACTGGAGTGCAGTGGCCGCTCCCGGCCACCGCAGCCTCACCAACTGGGCTCCGGCGATCCTTCCGCCTCAGCTTTCCGAGTAGCCGGAATTATAGGCATGCGCTACCACGCCTGGCTGATTTTTAATTTATTGTAGACATGAGGTCTCGCTGCCCAGGCGGGTCTCGAACCCGCGGGCTCAGGCCATCCACTCACCTCAGCCTCCCAAAGGCGCGGGATTACAGGCTGAGCCACCGAGCCCAGCAATGTTAAAATTTTTAATGCCATTGAATTGCACACTTAAAAATGGTTAAAAAAGCCAGGCTCGGTGGCTCAGCAGACTTGCCTTATTCGTACTTCCCATCTTGTCACACAGAATACTAAAAAGACTTTACTCAAAAGTTTATGAAGTAATTTTTATTGCTCCATCAATCAAGTGAAACTGGCATTTTAAAAAAAACTGAGAGTGCAAGACAGTGAAGAATATGACTACTAGTATAATTTGGTATTGCTGCCTTGATTTGTTCTAAGGCGGAAACAGTGCTACACACCATTGCTTTTGCACCTTCGCTGTAGTTGTCAACACAGTGAAAAGGACATACTAAGATGTTATGTCTTTGTGTTATAAATGAACATAGTCTTTATCTTGTATGCGAGGAATTCCTCAGAGTCGTATGGATTTCTAGGATTCTAGACTACACTTAGAGAACCACTGGAGTAATCTGAGGTCATCCCATTTTGTGTTTGAATGTTGTAGCCTGAACTTTGCCTCATACGATTATCTGACCTGTTTAAAAATTTTTATAAATTCACCAACCTGTTCAGGTAAACTCTATTGAGTGTTTAACTGACTTAATCACTTAAAAAAGATTTAAAATACAGTGTTTGGTCTGTATATCCTTTATTGTTTTTAGTCTGAATACTATTTGTTCATACATATGAACTCTATCCTGATGTTTAAAAAAAAAAAGTTTTGAGGCTACATTCCATACTTCCTTACCTCTGAACACATTTATTTTATTTTTTTTTTGAGTTGGAGTCTTACTCCATAGCCCAGACTGGAGTGCAGTGGCATGCTTCCAGCTACCGCAACCTCGACCTGCTGGGCTCCAGCAATCCTTCCGCCTCAGCCTTCCGAGTAGCTGGAATTACAGGTTCGCGCTACCAAGCCCGGCTAATTTTTTGATTTATTGTAGAGATGAAGTCTCGCCAAGTTGCCCCGGTGGGTCTCGAACCCGCAGACTCATGCAATCCACTCACCTCGGCCTCCCAAAGCACTTAGATTACAGGCTGAGCCACCGAGCCCGGCTGAACAAATATTTTTTTTTTTTAATGTAGCAATTGGTCTTGACATTTAGATCCTGTGAGATTCTAGAGACAAAAATCTTTGTTTCTGTCGCTTCTTTGGGAAAAGTCAAGTAACTTTAGGATAGGTGGACTATTTTCAGCAGACTCTCGAAATGAAAGTAATTAGAAGTATTAGTTGCATTGTAGTATTGTGTACATTTTGTCATGTGTAGATCACATAATGGTTTCTGAGTGGGAAAATGGGGGTTGCCTTAGGAGTAAGGAGAGACTGCTTTCATTTAGTATAGTCTTTATTTAAGGAAACTTATTAAAATCTCTCATAAATCAAATTTGAAAATGGAAACAATTAAGTTTGTGTTACAGAGTAGTGTTTTTGTTTTTGTTTTGAGATGTCTCCCTATGTTGCTCAGGCTGGTAGTCACGAATTTTAGATTCAAGGGATCCTCCCGCCTCAGTCTCCAAAGTATTTCGGATTATAGGCACACACCACCATGCTTGCCTCAGATTAGATTCTTTTTTTTTTTTTTTTTTTTTTT
>NW_007248280.1:6678-33487 GCF_000164805.1 Carlito syrichta
CCAGACTGGAGTGCAGTGGCCGCTCCCGGCCACTGCAGCCTTCACCTGCTGGGCTCGGCGATCCTTCCGCTTCAGCCTTCCGAGTAGCCGGAATTACAGGCGCGCGCTACCACGCTCGGCTCATTTTTTTAATTTATTGTAGAGATGAGGTCTCGCCAAGTTGCCCAGGCGGGTCTCGAACCTGCGGGCTCAGGCAATCCACTCACCTCAGCCTCCCAAAGGCGCGGGATTACAGGCTGAGCCACCAAGCCCGGCTAGATTAGATTCTTTAAAAGCAAATTCTAGATGAAGTATCAAGATTTTTTAGTATATTGAAATATTGAGTTGATTTTTGCAGAAAATAATTGGTAATTGGCTATCACTAATCTGATCCTCTCCCAAATGCCTCTGTCTCTTCTACTACTCTTCACTTAATCTGCTCTTGTTCTTGCTGTTTCCTCTATTTGTAATTCTCTTACCCTAGGTATTCATAAGATTGCTCTCTGACATTCAGGTCTTGACATAGATGTCACCTCTCAAGGAGTCCTTTCTTGGCTGCCCTGTCTAAAATTGTAACCCCTAATCCTTCTTCTTCTTTTCTATTTTTCTCCTTAGCACATATCATCTAGCATATTATATATTTTACATGTTTATCTTGTTTGGTTTTTTTTTCTCATTTCTACTCATGTAATCTCCATGAGGACTAAGGTCTTGCTTACTGCTATTGTATCTTCAATTCTTAGACTTAAATTCAACAAACTGGTTATGGAAAACTCCATTGAATGTTTGACTTAATCATTTAAAAATGTTTTAATTAGCTGGGCAGGATGGCTCATATCTGTAATCCCAGCACTTTGTGAGGCTAAGGCAGGAGGATAACTTGAGCCCAGGATTTTGAGAACAGCCAGGGCAACATAGTGAGACCCTGTCTCTATATTAAAAAACAAGTAAATAAATAAATTAATTAAATAAAGTATTTTTTTTCTTTTTCTTTTTTTTTTTTTTGAGAAAGCAGGATTTATTGAGAGGACAGAAAAGCTCCCACAGTGAGAGGGGTCCCAATCGGGTTGCCCCACTGAAATGTTTTAATAATACAGTGCTTAATATGCACCCTTTATTGTTGAGGGAACATAGTCCCTGGAACACAGTAGGTGCTCAAGTATTGATTGAATGAATATTTATATAAATATGAATTATGTGGAAGTTGTTGTAATTATGTTGTAATAAGATTTGACTAAAAGACTTGCTGTTATAAAGCCTTTGAACCATATCTCCCTGTTGGCCTCTTATTTTTAACTTGATCTTGGTCTGTAGTAAGCTCATATATTTGTTGAATGTATTTGTCAGCTCAGTTCTTTTTTCTGAAGAAATATATTTGTATTATATGATGTAGCAATTATGTACATTAAAAAAGTCAAGAATTAGTTTTGATTTTTTTTTTTTTTTTTTTTTTTTGAGTTGGAGTCTCACTCTGTCACCCGGACTGGAGTGCAGTGGCTGCTCCGGGCCACCGCAGCCTCGCCTGCTGGGCTCCGGCGATCCTTCCGCCTCAGCCTTCCGAGTAGCCGGAATTACAGGCGTGCGCTACCACGCCCGGCTGATTTAGTTTTGATTTTTTTACAGGTCTTAAGATTTTTTATTTGCTCTTTTTTACAAAATCTTGCAAATTGTACCTCATTTAATACTCATTTCAGAGTTTCTCCATGAAGCCTATCAGATAATTCTAAGCTGTAATAATTTTTGTTTCCTTTTAGTTTTTAGAACATTAATATTTTCTATCCACTACATTTTAATATCATGTGATAGTTCTGAATTATGACCTATATTTTTGGCATTATTATTTAATTTTTTTAAGCATATGTCTTCTTAATCTTTTACTGTATATCCTTAAGCTTCTTGAAACAGGAGAAATATGTTATATTTCTTAGTAGCACCCAGTAAGGTACTTACATTTGGTCATTTCTTTTTTTAATTTAATAAAATTTTCATTTATTCTGGCAAGACTGTTCTTTTTAAATTTAATTTAATTTTTTAATTTTTTTGAGTTGGAGTCTCACTCTGTTACCCAGACTGGAGTGCAGTAGCCGCTCCCGGCCACCGCAGCCTCGATCTGCTGGGCTCCGGCGATCCTTCCGCCTCAGCCGTCCAAGTAGCTGGAACCACAGGCGCGCGCTACCACGCCCATTTTGATTTATTGTAGAGATGAGGTCTCGTCAAGTTGCCCAGGTGGGCCTCGAACCCGCAGGCTCAGGCAATCCACTCACCTCCGCCTCCCAAAGGCGTGGGATTATATAGTCTGAGCCACCGAGCCCGACTTGCATGACTGTTCTTAAGTATTGGATATAGAAAAAGGAATAAGGTATCTTTATCATCAAGGAATTAAAGGGCTAGTTGGGAAGGCAAATATGTAAATAATTAAATATACCAGGTTCTGTGAGGATGTTCAATTATACTTGGGGAGATCAAGGAAGACTTTACTGAAATGGTGACGCTAGTGTTCAGTGTTGAAAAATTAGCAGGAGTTTGCCAGATGGATAAAGATGAGAAGAGAACTTTAAGCAGAGGAAGGCCTGGGCACAAACTTGTAGAAGTATGTGGAGCAACATATGTTGTCTAATTTGGGGAACTGCAAATGGCATGGTATGGCAGTTTTGTAGGTTGAAAGGCAGTGAGGGCAAGAGGTGAGGTAGAGAGACTTAGGCATAGGAGCCAGATGATGAAAGACTTCATATACCATCTGAAGTAGTTTTGTGTGTTTTTAAAACATTTTTTAAAAGTAGGTCATGAGGAACCAATTAAGAATTTAAAATAGTAGACTACTTGGGTCATATTTGGGCTTTTAGAACAATAATTTTGTTGTCAGTGTGGCATATGAATTGGAGGAAGGCCATAATTGATACAAGGATACCTTAGGGAAACTATCGAAGAAAACAAAGAGACAGGGAAGACAGTATAAATTAGAGTAGTAATATCTGGTATAAAGAGAAAAGGATGAATGCAAAAAGACATTTAGAATTAGAATTTTTAGGATTGATTGTAGAATTGGCTGGTGACGAGAGTGGTTCTTAGGTGTCTGGGTGATTGAGTGTATCATTCAAGTCCAGATGAGGAGAAGGAATGCAAGAGATAGACTAGGTTTTAGGGAGATGCAGTTAAAGCCACAAGGGTGGATGAGACCATCCAATGAGAACATGTAGAGTGAAGAGAAAAGAGGTCATGAGAGAGAATATGAGACTAGATAAAAATCACATTTAGGAGACACAAGGAGGGAAAGCATATAAAGGGAGGCAGGAAAAACAGAAAGAAGAAAATCATTAGAAAGTATTAAACTTTGTAGAAGCAAGGGAGTAGAGTTTTAAAAAGGAGTGTTCCAGCCGGGCATGGTGGCTCACGCCTGTAATCCCAGCACTTCGGGAGGCAGAGGTAAAAGGATTGCCTGAGCCTATAGGTTCGAGACCAGCCTGGGCAACATGGTGAGACCTTATCTCTATAGTAAATCAAAAAATTATCCAGATGTGGTGGCACACAACTGTAGTTCCAGCTACTTAGAAGGCTGAAGCGGAAGGATCGCCTGAGCCTAGCTGGTCGAGGCAGTGGTGGCCATGAGGATGCCACTGCACTCCAGCCTGGCAACAGAATGAGACTCTGACTCTAAAAAAAAATAAAAAAGAAAGGCCAAGCTTGGTGGCTCATGTCTATAATCCCAGCACTTTGGGAGGACGAGATGAGAGGATAAGACCAACCTGGGGTACTTGGCGAGACCTCATCTCTACAATAAATCAAGGAAAATTTGCCAGACGTGGTGGCATGTGCCTGTAGTTTCAGCTACTTGGAAGGCTGAAGCTGAAGAATTGTCTGAGCCCAGCAGGTCGAGGCTGTGGTGGCTGTGAGCATGTTATTGCATTCCAGCCTGGGCAACAGAGTGAGACTCTGACCTCCGCCCCCCCCCCAAAAAAAAGAAAAGGTGTGTTCCTGTGAATAGGCTAAATAAGGTAAGAATTTTGAATTGTCTATTGGGCTTGGCAATTAAAAAGTCATTGATGACTTTAGCTATTACATTTTTAGTGGACTGAAAGTAAGAAGATGGGTTAGTAAATTAAAAATAAAAATAAAAACAAGCCAGGCTCGGTGGCTTAGCCTGTAATCCCAGCTCTTTGGGAGGCCGAGCCTAGTGGATTGCCTGAGCCTGTGGGTTCGAGACCAACCCGGGCAACTTGGGGAGACCTCGTCTTTACAATAAAGACATCAAAAATTAGCCAGGCACGGTAGTGCGTGCACCTATAGTTCCCGACTACTTAGACGCCTGAGGGTTGGAAGGATCGCCACAGCCTAGCAGGTCAACGCTGGGGTGGCTATGAGTGTGCCACTGCACTCTAGCCTGGGTGACAGAGTGAGACTCCAACTCAAAAAGCAACACAAAAAACTTGACTGTGAGCTGGGCTCGGTGGCTCAGCCTGTAATCCCGCACCTTTGGAAGGCTGAGGTGAGTGGATTGCCTGAGCCTGCGGGTTCGAGACCCGCCTGTGCAGGCGAGACTTCATCTCTATAATAAATCAAAAAATTAGCCGGGCGTGGTAGCACGCACCTGTAATTCTGGCTACTCGGAAGACTGAGGCGGAAGGATCGCCGGAGCCCAGCAGGTCGGGGCTGCAGTGGCCGGGAGTGGCCACTGCACTGCAGTCTGGGCAACAGAGTGAGACTCCAACTCAAAAAAAACCCCAAAAAACAAAAAAAAACTTGACTGTGAAAGGAAGGCAAAAGGGCAGTAATTATAGGGAAATGTGGGATTGAAAGAAGGCTTTTAATGTTTGTTATCAAAAGATATTAAGGATGTTTATAGACCATAAAAGGAAAAGGTTGAAAAGACAGAGGATTTAGTCTCTTAGTGTATACTGGGAAGTAGATTATTTCAAAATTAACTTATGTATTTATTGGGAAATAAATTAATCTGAATTAAGTAGGGATATATTTTTGTTGTAACTTATTAAAACAGCAGCAACCAACAAATAGAATACTCTAATTTCGGAAGTCATAGGGAATTAGATTCTCTAGACTAGTTCATTCATTGGATAGATGAGGAAATTGAGACCTGGGTTGGTATTTTTGTCTTTTAACTTATTAATTTTACCCAACGCTATTTAAATTAAGCTTATTATATTCTTGAATTTCCTTTATTCAGGACCAGTCTTTATTTATGTGTGTGTGTGTGTGTGTGTGTGTATCTCTTTATAAATTGCATATGCGACTTTAAAAAATAACAAGTCTAGACAAGTTAACATGAGAACCTTAAAAACAATGATTTGTGCAGCAGACTTTTTTTTTTTTTTTTAAGTCAGAGTCTAACTCTATTGCCCAGGCTGGAGTGCAGTGGCATGATCACAGCTACCTCAGCCCCGACCTGCTGGGCTTGGGTGATCCTTCCACCTCAGCCTTCCAAGTAGTTGGAACTACAGGCACATGCCACCATGTCTGACTAATTTTTTTTTATTTATTGTAGAGACAAGATCTTGCAAAGTTGCCCAGTCTGGTCTCGAATTCCTGGGCTCAGACAGTCCTCTTGCCTTGGCTTTCTAATGTGCTGGGATTACAGGCGTGAGCCACCTTACCTGGCTAGACTTAGTCTCTAGAGCCTACATACATCTTAAATATTTCTTTTGATGTTTCTGATTTTCATCTAAGTTAAATGTTGTATCTTTAGCACCCATCATCATGAATTATATTGTGTTGTTGACCCTCCCCTATTTGACTGGAAGTTTCTTGTTTTCAGAACTGTTAGTACAGCTCTTGAACATATGCAGTAGATAATAATTAAATATATGCTTGAATAGATAGATACATGTTTGGATGATGTCATAGACTGGACGAAAAGATAGGTTTTCCTTCTGTTCATGTATAATTTATCAATTCCAAGGGAAGGAAGCATCTTATACCTATTGATGTAACACTATTGCTCTGAATGAGCTTCAGCAATCTCTGAATTTATGAGCTTTATTTTATTTTCAGTATTTAGATATAGCTTCTCTTCACTCACTTTGAAGCATTATAATCATATGCATTTATTGAGATGTTTATTCTTAGCCTCAAAATTTATTACACCGGATGTTTTGAAGAGATAATTGATCCAAACCAGTGTTTTCCTCACCAGTTATAAGTTTGTTTGTTTTTTTGAAGATTGACCAGAAAATCTGTTTGAGGTTTTGAGAACTGTGACTATTACTTTCAGAATTCCATTACCATTAGGCGCTTTTCTCTCTTTTATTGTTATTCTTTCAGCTGTGTATTTAATACAAGCTTGTTGGAGCTTTTCTTTTTATACAGATAATTTTTAAAAGACAAAATGGGGTGGCATGGAGCTGCAGAGAGGATATCACAGAGTTATGTCATAAACTTATATGTTAGGTGATTCATTCGAGTTTTTCCCTTTGGGAATGTAACTTTTTAGCTGGCACATTTAAATTAGGTCATTTCATGGTTCTTTTTCTGCTTTGGACATTTCCTTAATGACAAATGTGGATGCCTCCCTGGCATGGTGTTCATATTATAGTTTCCTTCCTTAGGATGGTGTTGGAGAAGGTGTTACTTTTGCTCAAATATTATATGTAGTATTTAAAAACTAACATAAACGAGTCAACATGACATTTTTGTGACTTATTACTTAAAAAGCTTTAAGGAAAAAAAAAATTTTTTTTTTTTGAGTTGGAGTCTCATTCCATCGCCCAGGCTGGAGTGCAGTGGCATGCTCACGGCCACCACAGTGTTTACTTGCTAGGCTCAGGCGATCCTTCTGCCTTAGTCTTCTAAGTAGCTGGAACTACAAGTGCGTGCTACCATGCCTGACTAATTTTTTATTTTTTGTAGAGATGAGGTTTTGCCAAGTTGTCCGGGCTGTTCTTGAACCTGTAGGCTCAGGCATTCCCCTCATGCTGGCCTCCCAAAGTGCTGGAATGGAAAATAATTTTGAAGTCAGATTTTTCAGGGTTCTTTTTTAGGGGGTGTCCTGCATCATACATTTAATATATCAGTACAGAAACAAATTCTTTCTTGACTGTTCAGGATGATTATCACTGATAACCATCCTTTAGATTTAAAGAGCTACTAATGTTCAGTGTAAAAGAATTGGTAAGCTGGCATGGTGGCTTGCACCTATAATCCCAGCTACTCAAGAGGCTGAGGTGGGAGGATTGGTTGGGGCCAGGAATTCAAGACCAACCTTGGTAACATAGTCAAGACTTCATCTCAAACAAAAAATGAAACAAAAAAAGAATTGATAAAAAGTTTTGCAAGTCCAGTGACATACAAAATTTTTTGTTTGGGAGTGAAACCTTTGGGTCTGCCTCCCCATTGCAGCACTATCTCCTCACTTGTCAATTCCCATTCCAGGTTTATGCTCTTCTTTTTTTTTGAGTTGGAGTCTCACTCTGTCGCCCAGACTGGAGTGCAATGGCCGCTCCCAGCCACCGCAGCCTTGACCTGCTGGGCTCTGGCGATCCTTCCGCCTCAGCCTTGCAACTAGCTGGAACTACAGGTCTGTTCTACCACACTTGGCTAATTTTTTTTTTTTGATTTTTTGTAGAGATGAGGTCTCGCCAAGTTTCCCAGGCGGATCTCGAACCCTCAGGCTCAGGCAATTCACTCACCTCGGTGTCCCAAGTCACAGGATTATAGGCTGAGCCACCGAGCCCGGCCTCCCCTGCTCTTCTTAAGAGGTGTTCAATAATTTAATAACTACTGGTCCAGCTTTTTTCATTTTAGAGGGGGCAATAATTACACCTTACAGAGTGCTTTATCTTTTGATTTTTGTAGCAGCCAAATAAAGGTCAGGGCAGATTTTTTATTTTCCTCATGTATGAGTAGAAAAAATAGTTAAAAAGAAGTTAAGCAACTTTTCTAGTGTCACACCATGCTAAAAGATTGTATATTTCCATGGAAATACTTATTCTGACAAAATTATCAGTGCTTAGTGAAGGTGTTTTCATGAAATTAAAAATGAAATTGCCAGCCTGGGAAATGTTGTTGGGGAATGTCTAAAATTGTGTTGCTTAGCTCTGTTAGGTAGTTATAGAGTATTAAGCCTTGATCAGCAAACCAAACAAATAAAATATGCTATTTATTGAATAGGAAGCTTTAATATAGAGCTTTGCTAAGCACTTTTAAATGTTTTGTTAAAAGTAAAATTGCTTTGTGTATCTAGCAGTTATAAATGGCATTTGGTGGATGTTTTGAAGAATATGATTTCATTAAAAAGAATAGTTTTGTAACTTTGTACAAAAAATAGTTTTGTAGTCCTTAAAATGAATTTAAATTATACTTAAAGATTAGTTGCAATGTTTTATATAGTAGGTTGGTGAACATGGTAGAACAGGAATGTTAAAGTCAGGCAGGCTTCCTTCCTTCCTCTCTTCTTCCTGCCCTCCCTCCCTTCCTTCCTTCTTTCCTTCCCCTCCCTCCCCTCTCTCCTTACTTCTTCCCTTCCTTCCTGTCTTCCTTTCTCCCTGCCTTTCCTTTCTCTGTCTTTCTTTCTAAAAAAAAGAAAAGGAAAAAAAGTCAGCAGATTAGAATTATAGTTACTTCTAGTTTTAATTCTAAAAATAAAGTTATTGAGATACACACATATCATAAAATTGATATGGTTAAAGTGTAGAAGTCAGTGGTTTTCAGTATAGTCACAGAATCGTGTGACAATCATTAGTTTAATTTTAAAATAGTTTCATTAAATGAGAAAGAGACCCATTAGCAGTCGTTCCCTGTGTCACTTCTCCTCAGTCCCTGGCAACCAATAATTGTCTTTATGTCTCTGTGAATTTTCCTATTCTGGAAAATTTATATAAATGGAATCTGCATCTGACTTATTTCATTTAGTGTAATATTTTCCTTTTTTTTTTGAGTTGGAGTCTCACTCTGTTGCCCAGACTGGAGTGCAGTGGCCGCTCCTGGCCACCACAGCCTCGACCTGCTGGGCTCCGGCAATCCTTCCGCCTCAGCCTTCCAAGTAGCTGGAACTACAGGCACGCGCTACCACGCGCGGCTAATTTTTTATTTATTGTAGAGATGAGGTCTCGCCAAGTCGTCCAGGTGGGTCTCCAACCCACGGGCTCAGGCAATTCACTCACCTCAGCCTCCCAAAGCGCTGGGATTATAGACTGAGCGGGATTATAGGCTGAGCCACTGAGCCCGGCTGTAGGGTAATATTTTCAAGGTTCATCATGTTGTAGCATATGTCAGTACTTCACTTCTTTTTATTACCAAACAATATTCCATTGTGTATACCCTATTTTAAAAATTCATTAGTCAGTGAAAAAACATTTGGGTTGTTTCCACTTTTGGATTTTGTGAATAGTGCTGCTATGAACATTTATGTACAGATTTTTGTTTGGATACATTCTCTTGGGTATTTACCTAAGAGTGGAATTATTGGGTCATATGGTAATTCTGTGTTTACCTTTTTGAGGAACTGCCAGACTGTTTTACAGAGTACAATGTACAATTTTACATTTCTATCAACAGTGTATGGGAATCTCAATTTCTTCACATCCTTACCAACACTTGTTCTTGTCTATCTTTCTTTTTTATTCTGGCCATTATAGTAATTGTGTTGTGAAGAGAAAACACACTGTAGTTTTGATTTTCAATTGCCTGGTGATGAAAGATGTTGAGTATCTTTTTATATGCTTATTAACCATTTTCATACATTCCTTTTTTTTTTCTTTTTCTTTTTTTTGAGTCAGAATCTCTTTTTCACCCAACCTAGAGTGCAGTGGCATGCTCACAGTCTCCATCTGCTGGACTTCGGCAATCCTTCCACCTCAACCTTTCTAGTAGCTGGGACTACAGGCATGTGCCACCATGCCTGGCTAATTTTTTTTTACTTCTTGTAAAGATGAGGTCTCACCGTGTTGCCCAGGCTGTTCTCGAACTCCTGGGATTAGGCAATCCTCTTGCCTTCACCTCCCAAAGTACTGGGATTACAGGCATGAACCACCACACCCAGCCTGCTCCTGTGTTTTCTTTCAGGAACTTTAGCTGTTGCACTTAGAACTGTTATCCATTTTGAGTTAATTTTTATATATGGTATGAGGTAGGTCCAACATCACTTTTTTCCCCTTTTACTCACCAATGGACTGAGGTCACAACTTCATTTTTTTGCATGTGGATATTCCATTGTTCCAGCACCATTTGTTGAAAAGACTATTCCTTCCTCATTGAATTTTAATTAGTATCCTTGTTGAAAATCAATTTGCTAGAAATGTATTTCTGGTTAGTTCTTCTCTGTTGCTCTATGTGCCTATTCTTATGTCAGTACCACACTGTCTTGATTACACTAACTTTGTAGTAAGTTTGGTAATTGGGCAGTGTGAGTCATCTTTCAACTTTGTTCTTTTTCAGTTTGACTTTGGCTTGTATTTCCATATGAATTTCCCTTGAATTTTCATATTCTCCTTGTCTTTTTAAGAATAATCATGTCAATTTTTCCAACAAAGCATCTGGGCTTTTGAGAGGGATTGTGTTGGATCTGTAGATCACTTTGGGGATTATCACCTTAACAATGTTAAATCTTCCAGTTCAGGAACATTGTATGTCTTTCTGTTTATTTCAGTGTCATTTAACTTTTTTCAACAATGCTTTGTAGTTTTCCATATACATATCTTAGACTTCTTTTGTTAATTTTGTTCCTGTATATTCTGTTCTTTTGATGCTATTGTAAATGAATGTTTTCTTAATTTCATTTTGGGATTGTTCATTGGTTTTTGTATATTGATCTTATATCCTGCAACCTTGCTGAAGTTACCAGTTATCATTTTTTTGTGGCTTTCTTAAAATTTTCTATATTAAAGTTTATATCTTTTGGAAGCAGAGATAGTTTTACTTTTTTCTTTCCCATCTGTACAACTTTTGTTTTTTATTTTTGACCTATTGCCCTGGTGAGAACAATTTTGAATAGAAGTGGTAAGAACACACACTCTTGTCTTGTTCCTAGTATTTGGGAGAAGGCATTCAGTCTTTCTTCTTTAAGTGTGATATTAGCTGTGTGTTTGTCATAGATGACCCTTATCAAGCTGAGGAAGTTCTATTCCTAGTTTGTCAGATGTTAGTATCATAAAAGTATACTGGGTTTTGTCAAATGCTCTCTACCTGTTGAGATTGTATAGTATTTGTTCTTTTATTAATATGGTGTCTTACATTGATTTTCATATGTTAAACTAACCTTGGCTGCATGCAATAAATTCCACTTGTTCATCTTGTATAGTCTTTTTTATATATTGATATATATATATATATTTTGTTGAAACAATACATAAAGTAAATCTAGCAATATCTTTTAAAAATCTAGCAGTATATATTAAGAGATACTGGCCTATAATTTCTTTTCTTGTAATGTCTTGGATATCGGGGTAATACTGGTATCACCCCGATATCCTGTACTGGGAAGTATTCTCTTCTTTTTGGGGGGATGAGTTTATGAAGGATTGATACTAACTTGTTGTAAAGCAGTTGGTAGATGTTACCAGTAAAACCATTCAGGACCTGGGTGTGAAATTTTAAAATTTAGGCCGGGCTCGGTGGCTCATCCCATGCTTTGGGAGGCTGTGGTGAGTGAATTGCCTGAGCCTGTGGGTTCGAGACCCGCCTGGGCAACTTGGCGAGACCTCATCTCTACAGTAAATCAAAAAAATTAGCCAGGCGTGGTAGCGCACACCTGTAGTTCCGGCTACTTGGAAGACTGAGGCGGAAGGATCGCCGGAGCCCAGCAGGTCGAGGCTGCGGTGGCCGGGAGCAGCCACTGCACTCCAGTCTGGGTGACAGAGTGGGACTCCAACTCAAAAAAAAAAAAAAAAATTTTTTTAATTTGGTTTGTGGAAAGTTTTAAAATTAATAATTCAATCTCTTTACTTGTTATAGGTCTGTTCAGATTCTCTATTTCTATTTGCGTCATTTTAGAATTCTGTGTCTTTTTAGGAATTTGTCTATTTCATCTAGGTTATCTAATTTGTTAGTGTGCAGTTGTTCGTAATATTCTCTTCTAATCCTTTTTGTCTTTGTACAATTAGTAGTAATGTCTCTGTTTTCTGATTTTACTAATTATAATCTCTCTCTCTCTCTCTTTGTCTCTCTCTCATCAATCAAGCTAAATGCCAATGTTATGGATCTTTTCAAATAGCTAACTTTTGGTTTGTTGGTTTTTAAATAATTTTTAAAAATTTTATTTATTTCCACTGTAATCTTTTTTACTTTTTTCCCTGCTTGCTTTGGGTTAAGTTTATTCCACTTTTTCTAGGCTCCTAAGGTGGAAGGTTAGGTTATTGTTTAAAATCTTCCTTTTTTAAGAATGTGGGGTTTAGGCCGGGCTTGGTGGCTCACACCTGTAATCCAAGGACTTTAGGAGGCTGAGACAGGAAGATTGCTTAAGCCTAGCAATTTGAGACCAGCCTGGGCAGCATAGCGAGACCCCCATCTTAAAATTAAAATGGAAAAGTAGGATTTATAGCTATAAATTTCCCACTAATTACTAGTCTTGTTGCAGCCTATGTTTTAGTATATTGTGTTTGTTTTTATTCATCTCAAAGTCTTTTCTAATTTTCCTTGTGATTTATTTTTTGACCTGTTGGTTTTTCAAGAATGTGTTGTTTAATTTTCACATGTTGTAAATTTCTCAAATTTCCTTCTGTTATTGATTTCTGATTTCATTCCATTATGGTCAGAAAACATACCTTGCTGGACATGGAGGCTCATGCCTGGAATTCCAGCACTTTGTGAGGCTGAGACAGGAGGATTGTTTGAGCCTAGTAGTTTAAGACCAGTTGGGGCAACAAAAATACAAACAAAAAATTAAAAAAAAATTGACCAGGCATGATGGTACATGCCTGTAGCCCCAGCAACTCAGGAGACTGAAGAGGGAGGGTCACTTGAGCCCAGGAGTTCGGGTCTGTGGTGTGCCATGATCGTGCCATTGGACTCTAGTCTGACTAAAAAAAAAAACAAAAACAAAACCCCAAACAGAACATAACTTGTATGATTTAAATTCTTTTAAACATATGGAAATTTGTTTTATGACCTAATATATGGTCTTTCCTTATCCATGTGCACTTCAGAAGAACATATATTCTGCTGTTATTGGGTTGATTGTTCTGTAGATAGATGTCTGTTAGGTCTAGTTGTCTTAGAGTACTGTTCACATTTTCTTCTTTCTCTCTCTCTCTTTTTGTTTTTTTTGCTAATCTTCTTATCTTCTTTTTAATTCTATCCATTTTTGAAAGTGGGGTATTGGAGTCTCCAACAATTATTATTTATTTATTTATTTTAGAAAAATCTCAAATTAATAGCTGTCTTTTATTGCTTTATTAAAATATTACAAATAAGAATTAGGAATCATTCAGCATCTTGTTTTAGTAGCTAGACAACTCTTAGATTCTATTTATCAGGCTGCTGAATTGTTCGTTTTTCAGAAACATAGACGCCATCCAAAATTTTTCTGGTACTCTTTTTTTTAAACTGTTGCGGCTTGCTGAATCAAAGCTGCTGAATTTGAAACAATTTGTGTCATTTCTTTCAAGGATTAACTCATCTTTCTGGTCTTGAGATACTGAACAAGAAACACCTGACCTTATCTGAACCCTACGGATGGATTTTCACCCGGGAAATTTAAAATTTCAACGGAGACCCATTCTCCTGGATAACAACGTTGATAGGGAAGTGAGTATATACATACCTCATCTTGTAACTGAAGCCCAGTGTTCATGCCTACAAGTAGTGCGAACAGTAGTCAGTTCTTTTCTATTTTCCCACCATTTGTCAACCTGGAGCCTTTTGTTTTTCTTTTTCTTTTTTTTTTTTTGAGTTGGAGTCTCACTCTGTCGCCCAGACTGGAGTGCAGTGGCCGCTCCCGGCCACCGCAGCCTCGACCTGCTGCTGGGCTCCGGCAATCCTTCTGCCTCAGCCTTCCAAGTAGCTGGAAGTACGGGTGCGCGCTACCATGCCTGGCTAATTTTTTTGATTTATTGTAGAGATGAGGTCTCGCCAAGTTGCCCAGGCGGATCTCAAACCTGTGGCCTCAGGCAATCCACTCGCCTCAGCCTCCCAAAGGCACAGGATTACAGGCTGAGCCACCGAGCCCGACTTGAGCCTTTTGTTTTTCTTTCCAAGGAGACTGAGATCTACACTAATGTGATTGAAGCCCCTCCGCAGGGTTCCTTTGGGACCCTTTATAGTAACTGTGCATCCCTTCAGAGTGATATTACATTTTCTGAAATATCAACAGTCTGAACACTGAGAATGCTCATCATTCTCACAGTAGATGGCAGATCTCTAACTATTAATGTTAAATTGTCTGTTTCTTACTTTGATGCTGTCAGTTTATGCTTCATGTATTTTGGGGCTCTGCTAAGTGCTCTAGTTTTGATCCTGATGCACAATATGAATTGGATTCTATGTATGTGAATACCATTGATAACTAAATAAAACATTGCTTCTATCTGATAGGGTATGACCCATAGATGGACTTTGTTTTGATATGGCTTAGATATTTAAATGATTTTGAATCCCATTAATAGTAAATTGTCATGTTTGGATTGCATAAAGAAGCACTTGTCTCTGAGAAGACTCAACATCAAGAGGATAATAGTTCATTATAGGGGTCTATGTGTAGTGAGTCACAGTGAACTGTAACAGTTTAAACATGGCTGAGATAAAGTATTTAAATAATCACTTTGCTAAAGTATTAATATTTATTGAGATTCAAAAATTGTCCCTAGAGGAATTTGAGTCAGTATATATTATTGTTAAACCTTTAACGATGGCTGCCTTTTGTATAACCGAGTCTTAAACTATATCTGACTTACAAGGAAGAAGCAAATAGAGAAATATCCACTATGTTATATTTTATGGATATTGTTTCTTTTTAATTCTCATAACAATCTTATGAGGTGGGAGGTGTTCTTACTTTACAGATGCAGAAACTGGAACTCAGATTTAGTAACTTGGCTAAGATCACTGGTTAGTGCTCTTTTCCGTCATTCTCTCAGTCTTTCATTAAAAAAATATGCCAGGCTTAGAAGATGCTGCCATGACCCAGTCAGATACTTGCTCTCATGAAGTGAATTGTCTGGTGGCATCCTTTCACTGCTAATATCTTTAAGCCATATTTTATATTGTAGTGACATATATTTGTAGAATACTTAATAAAATATATCTGCATTGTCATCTAATTTTATAATCCTTACTGCAGTCCTGTGACCCTGGTGGGTTAGATTTTATTAATATTCCCATTTAAACACCGGGAAACTGAGATTTAGGATGATGATGATGATGATGATGATGATGATTTGAGTTGGAGTCTTTCTCCATTGCTCAGGCTGGAGTGCAGTGGCCGCTCCTGGCCACCGCAGCCTTGACCTGCTGGGCTCCGGTGATCCTTCCGTCTCAGCCTTCTGAGTAGCCAGAATTACAGGCACATGCTACCTTGCCCGGCTAATTTTTGATTTATTGTAGAGATGAGGTCTCGCCAAGTTGCCCAGGCGGGTCTCGAACCCGCAGGCTCAGGCAATCCACTCACCTCAACCTCCCAAAGCGCAGGATTACAGGGTGAGCCACCGAGCCTGGCTTAATTTTTTAATTTTTATTTTTGTTGTAGAGATGAGATCTCACCAGCTTGCCCAGGCTGTTCTCAAACTGCGGGCTCAGGCAGTCTGTTCACTTGACCTCCCAAAGTGCTGGGATTGCAGGCTTGAGCCACTGCATCTGGCCGAGATTTAGGATTATTAAGGTCATTATAGTAATGTCTGAGCCAGTATGCAAACCCTGGTCGTCTGGCTGTAAGAATCCTGCATTTTTTCCATTACACCACATTGTCTCATGGTTTCACGTGAAACTGCAAGCCTCGATCACCAGAAGTGATACCCTAGATTGATAACCAGTCTAGTAACACTTGGCAAAGGAGAGCTCAGCCAGGCAGGTTGTGTGGGAAGAGAAAAAATCAGGAGTCTCAAAGAGCTGTGTCTAGTGTGCTGAAATAGACTTATTCTTAAATAATGTAATGAGAAGAAATGTTTTGGAGAGAGATTAAACATGTGATATTTCTCATACATGGACAGGGTCTCACGAGCACCCAGACTTAGGGCACGATAATTGCCAGGGACATTTTTTCCCCCTAGAACAAAGACTTGAAACAGGCAGTGATTTTGAGATGACAGGACCCAAACAACAGCAGGTTTTTGAAAGTGAGGTATTGAAGTCTCCAACTATTATTTATTTATTTATTTATTATTTATTTTAGAAAAAAGTCCCAAATTAATAGATGTCTTTTATTGCTTCATTAAAATATCACAAATAAGTCTTTGGAATCATCCACCATCTATCTTGTTTTAGTAGATTCTATTCATCAGGCTGCTGATGCCAATCAAAGTATAACCTTTATAGGAGGAAGAAGTTGCTTGTTTTACATTGATTACTTCAAGAACGTTAATGCATGTTCACAGATAGCAATCTATTCAATTAAAACATTTGAGTGCTTCTTCTGTGTAAGGACACTGTTGGACACTGTGAGAGAGATACCAAGGTAGGTATGACACCATCCTTGCCTTTAAGAAGCTTGTAACCTAGTGAGGAGATATTGCATTCATTCAAACATACTTGTTCATCTGTACTAGCTATTTAGGAGACAAGAGTAGATAAGTTAGAAATTGCTCCTAAGCTTATACTTTCCATTACTTACAGAGTATTTCCTATCTTCTTCCCCTAAATCTAAGCAATTACAAACACTTTAGAGGGCAAGACTTGAAGTTCTCTTAGCAAAACAGTGGTCAATACTGTTATCATTGTGATATGACCACAAGAGAACCTGACAATGTATCAGAGCCTAGGGGCTGGAATATATTGGCATCATATTTAACAGTCAAAGGATTGGTACCCAAGGTGCATAAATCCTCTGACGGAGGATTTAAACAGGAGATACAAAGGCTAAAAGGGTAAAAATATATGTTCAGTCTTACAAGTTATCAGGGAAATGATGATTCCATAGCGAAATACTTTTTTTACTTCTTATTAATAGCAAATTTAAGTCATAATAATAATAAAACTTTCTATATGGTAGGCAAAACAGCCCTCACAACAATCCTGTAAGATAGCTGCTATTATTATGATTACTATTTTGTTGGTAAGGAACTTGAGACACAAGAATAGGGTAACTCACTGAAGGTTGAACATCTAGTATTTGTTGAACCCACATTTGTTTATTTTATTTTATTTAAGATGTGGGATAGAGGTCAGGATTAGGTACATAAGTGGTGTACCCTCAGGTGAAGTTTGAGCCTCCCATTGCTCCTCATTTCTTCTGGTTTAGGATCAGGTACCCTTGGTGATGTTATGTATTTCCCTACCCTTTGAAATGAGGCAGTCAGTGTCTAGAGCCTGCACTCTTTTGTTGTTTTTGCCCAGGCTGGACACGAACTCTTGAGCTCAAATGATCCTCCTGCCTAAGCTTCCTGAGTAGCTGAGTGTTTTATTGATAAGGAACTTGAGGCACAAGAGTAGAGTAACTTATCAGTACTACTGTGCCTGATTGAGAGCCTACATTGTTAATCATGACCAGTGCCCTTGTCTGGGATGATTATTGTTATGCTGTGCACTCAGCTTCTGGAACAGCGTCTGGCACAAAAACATTTAAATATCTGTTGAAAGAATGGATACAAGTAATTGATTTTTTTTTTTTTTTTTGAGTTGGAGTCTCACTCGTTCGCCCAGACTAGAGTGCAGTGGCCGCTCCCGGCCACCGCAGCCTCGACCTGCTGGGCTTCGGTGATCCTTCCACCTCAGCCTTCCGAATAGCCGGAATTACAGGCATGCGCTACCATGCCCAGCTGATTTTTTAATTTATTGTAGAGATGAGGTCTCACTGTCCAGGCGGGTCTCGAACCGCGGGCTCAGGCAATCCACTCACCTCGTCCTCCCAAAGGCGAGGGATTACAGGCTGAGCCACCGAGCCCAGCAAAGTAATTAATTTTTAAAATGGAAATGTATTAGACACATCATTTTGGAGAGTAATGTGTCAATATCAAAAAAAAAAAAAAAAAAGGGACACACACTAATGACTAAGTAATTCTACTTCTTTTTTTCTTTTTTCTTTTTGAGTTGGAGTCTCACTCTGTCGCCCAGACTGGAGTGCAGTGGCCGCTCCCGGCCACCACAGCCTTGACTTGCTGGGCTCCGGCGATCCTTCCACCTCAGCCTTCCAAGTCGCCGGAACTACAGGCATGCGCTATCACGCCCGGCTGATTTTTTGATTTATTGTAGAGATGAGGTCTCGCTGCCCAGGCGGATCTCAAACCCGCGGGCTCAGGCAATCCACTCACCTCAGCCTCCCAAAGGCACGGGATTACAGGCTGAGCCACCGAGCCCGGCTAGTAATTCTACTTCTTAGTATTTATTTTCAAAACACACGAATGTATTCAAGGAGGCATGTACAAGTGTGTCAATGGCAGCATTCTTGGTACTTGTGAAAAAATAGGGGAAAACGTAAATGCTTATCAGTGCTATATATAACTAATAAATAACCGTATATAATTATGGTATGGAAGTATTATGGAATTCTATATGTACAGTTAAAATAAATGAAATAGTTGATTTGGAAAGATATCTAGGATATCTTATTGAGTAAGAAAAGCAAGTTATAGAGCCTTTCCTATCAAAATAGATTCTAGATGATGAAAGAGTAAAACAGACAAAAGTAATCATGAAAATAGCAGAGAAGACATGGGAGAATATTTTTATAACATTGGTATGAAAAGGATTTTTCTAAGCATAATATGAAATACAGAAGCTGAAAAGGAAAAGACTGAATTTGGCTACATAAAATAAAAGACTTTCGTGTAGTAAAAAAACCTAAACGTTAAACTGGGATAAAGATTCTAAGCATGATTTTCTTTGAGTTGGGATCTCACTCTGTTGCCCAGTCTGGAGTGCAGTGGCAGTCTGGAGTGTAGTGTCACGCTCACGCCCACCACAGCCTCGACCTGCTGGGCTCAGGTGATCTTTCCACCTCAGCATTCCAAGTAGCTGGAACTATAGACATGTGCCACTACGCCAGGCTAATTTTTTGATTTACTGTAGAGATGAGTTCTTACCAATTTGCCCAGGCTGGTCTTGAACCTGTGGGCTCACGCAATACTCTCACCTCGATCTCCCAAAGTGCTGGGATTATAGGCGTGAACCACCGTGCCCAACCAGCATGATATATTTAAGGAGTATTTGTAGGCAATTTGCAGAAAGGTCAATAAACATATGAAAGATATAAATAGAAGTTCAGATTTTACTCATAATTAAAAATACAAGTTAGAAAATCAGATTCCATTTATTACCTGTGAGATTGATTTTACTCAGTGATGACAAGAACATGAAGAAAAAATTCTTGTGTACCTTTGGAGGAAATAAAAGCAAACAACAGCATGTTTGGTGGAAAGTTTGACATTATTTATTTAAATTTAAAATGTATATTACCTTTCTCTCAGACTCAACTTTTAGGGATTTATTGTATGTTAAAATGTAAAGATACATGTACAAGGGTGTTCATTATACTTATAGGTATAAAAACATAGAAACAATCTAAATGTTTATTGATAGGAATAAGAGCTGAATTGTAGTACCGTGCATCCATTAAAGAGCTATCAGCTGCTTTAAAAGACTAGCAAATCTAGACATACAACATAACTCATTTATTAATGCTTTGTATAGTGCTGAATGGTTATAATGCTATGCTAAGCAACATGTATGAATGTAACAATAGACATGTATGTGCTTTATGCTTTCTTTTGTTTTTAATTTTTTACTTTTATTTATTTATTTATTTTGTTAGAGACAGCGTCTCTCTTTGTCACCCAGGCTGGATTGCAGTGGTGCATTCATAACTCACTTAACCTTGTACCTCTAGGTGAAGGTGATCCTCCTGTCTCCACCTCCCCAAGTGCTGAAATTACAGGCATGAGCCATGTTACCCAGCGGACACGTATATATTTCAAAAATCCATTGTAGTAACCTGTTAATTATATCTCTTTCCTGGTTCTACAATGTGTACTACCATCTATAGTGGGAGTATTAATAAATTCAGACATAGAATAGTCTAGTGTTTGTGTTATTACACTATAGGGTTTTTTTTCTTTTCCTCTCTTAGCAAAATAATGAGCACAACTTCTAGCTCATGGAAGCATTTCTGCACTGCAGTTACTTCTAGAGGGTGAAAAGGAGAGGTAAAGGAGTTATGTTGTTTCCAAGAATATACATACCTACATGAAACCAGATTTCATGGATTCAAATCCTGGGTCTCCCACTGTATGTGACCTTGTGCAAGTTATTTAAATTCTTTTTGCCTCTATTTCTTCATTCAACAAATATTTGACCTCCAGATACTATTCTGGGTGCCAGCAGTACAAGGTGCATTAAGACAAAATCTCTACCCTCTTGTAGTTTACATTCTAGACAACTTAATTCTATACCAACTATTTAGGGTTGTTAAGACAATTAAGAGATTAATACCTGTAAAGCACTTGGAAGGGCGATTGTAACTGATCAATAAATCTTGTTATTTTTCTCTCCTCCTCCCCCAGAACAGACACTGAGTATTAATGCATTAACTATTTTAAGGAAGTTTTTGGTAAAAACAGTGGCAACAAAAGATATATGAATAGTCTTTCAGTAAATTCTTGCATTTCTCCACATTCTGGGTACTCTTATACATTCTTTGTCATTGAGCCCTAACTTGGCAGACTTGTACACTGCTGACGTGGTACCATACCATGCTGCAAAATCTCTCAGCCAGTAAGTGCTCTACCACATATTTTGAGTGTGCTAGTTGTTGAAATGCAAATTTTGCAGTGGTCCTTTTAAGGAGTCTTGATGGAAAGGCTAGAGAAATCAAGAATATAGACAAGGCGTGGTGGCTCATGCCTGTAATCCCAGCTTTGGGAGGCAGAGGTAAGAGGATTTCCTGAGCTCAGGCGTTTGAGACCAGCTTCAACAACATGGCAAGAACTTGTCTCTACAATTAAAAAAAAAAAAAAAAAGATTAGCTGGGCATGGTGGTGTGCATCTGTGGTTCCAGCTACTTGGAAGACTGAGGCAGAAGGATCACCTGAGCCCAGCAGGTCGAGGCTGTGGTGGCTGTGAGCATGCTTCTGCATTCCAGTCTGGGTGACAGAGTGAAACTCTGACTCAAAAAAAAAAAAAAAAGAAAGAGAAATCAAGAGTGTAAAAATTAACACATTATTAAGATTGGTAAATTGGAGGTCATCATAAATATCAGTGAAGCCTGGAAGGATCGATTAATTATTTTCTAGTGCTTAATGGGAAAAACTAAATGCTTTAGTGGTATTTATTAATTTGTGAGTTTGTAAAATCTCATCATCTATTCACTGGACAAATATTTATTAATTGCCTACCAACTGCTCTTCTAAGTGTTGGCTATTCTTTGGTGAATAAGGTAGTCATGGTACCTATGGGCACATAGCTGATATTCTACAATGTTACAAAAATAATTAAGGAGTTATAAAAGCTATGTAGGAAGCCTAGTCTGAGGGATCAGAGGAAGGTTTCCTTGAAGAATTGACATTTAATTTGACACCCAAAAGATGAGTGAATTTGTATTAGCCAGGAGGAGAGAATGGGAAGAAAAGAGGAAAACACCATGAAGGGAGAGGGAATAACATGGATCAAGGACCACAGGGGAGAAGGAACATGATGCTCTTGAGGAATAGGAAGATGTCAATGTGGGTATAGAGAAGCAAGCAAAAGAGAAAGTGGCAAAAGAATAAATAGGAAGGTAGGAAGGTGTTAAATTATGCAGGACCTTGTAAGGAATCTTGATATTTTTTAAATCCAGTGAAAAACATTTCAAGGGTTTCAAGTAGAATAATCACTTGATTAGCTTTTTCTAAATATCACTTTAACTGCTGAATGGAGAAGAGATTGGAGGAGGAGGAGGTGGCAAAAGTAGATATGAGAATATCATTTAAGAGATTATTTCAGTAATCCAGGTGTGGGATAATGTTGACGTGGACCAAGATAGTAGTACACAGAAAAGTAAATAGGTTTTCATCAATGTTAGGTCATGATTGTCTGTCGATGGTGAGCATTATGGGGAGAGGGGTGATAGAGAATGACTATAGCATGAGCAACTAGGTAGGTGATATAGAGAACAGAGAGGAAAAAGCATTCATTAGTATGGAATTAGATGTATATGCTGCATTGAGATTTCTGGGAGACATAGAGACATTGAGTAGCCACTTGGATATATAGGTTTAGAACCTAGAAAAGAGGTCTGAAGCAGAGAAATTGGAAATTGTTTACAGATGGTGTTTGAGGCAATGGTACTAGATAGAATTCCCTTGGAAAACAGGGTAAATTGAGAAAAAGACTGAGTACAGAACTCTGAGAAAATTCAACATTTAAGATTGGGTAGAAGAGGAGGATTCAGGAATGAAGGTGAGTCAGGGAATGTCAAATAGGAGGAAATAAGAATTTATAGTATCACATGAGTCATGGAAGAAGAGTTTCATAAAGGAGGAGAGTGTGATCTAATATAATTGAATGTTGCTGAGATGTCAGATGAAATTAGGACCAAAAAGTGTGTATTGGCTTTTACAATATGGCAGTTAACAGTGACTTGAAGCAAGAATGGTGGGAAAGCTAGGAAAGAGTGGGAGCATAAGTGGAAGGTGAGGGGGAGACACTGAGAGTAGACAGCTCTCTGGAGAAGATATTCTCCTTGAATGTGGAAATTCAGTTTGAAATTTGAGGTATAGTGGAATAACCAGACGGAGAAGTATTTTATAGCAGGTAGATGTAACTGTGGCCTTGGAGTTTTAGTGAGAAATGAGGCTTAAAACAATTAGTCATTCTAATGGAGGTGTAGTTGGAGACTTCAGAAGAAAAGGGAACCAAACTGGGGGAATACCAACAATAAGAGATTTCCTTTGGGTTATCATTAAATAGCATTACAATTAATTTGAGCATGGACTTGTTCCATCTTACTCAGTTATCCTAAGTTTTGGTGGATACAGTTCAGGTTATGTTCTTCTCATTGACATGGTTAAAAGTTAGGTACAATACCCTAAATGTTCACAAAGAGTTGTCAAGACAGGGACGTACATAGTTTCTAATTTTACTGCAAGTATTAAGTAATCCAATTTTGTGAATTTACCAATTTGACTAGTTTTTCAATTGGTACTATGTATGTGAAGTGGATCGCTTGCTTTGACTGGATTAATAATCATACTGCTTTACACACACTCTCTTTTTTTAGTAGACTTCATTTTTTAAAGAAACATTAAGTTCACAGCAAAATTAAGAAGAAAGTTCAGAGATTTCCCATGTATCTCCTACCTTCACACATGTATAGTATCCCCCATTATCAATGTCTCCCACCAGAGAGGTACATTTGTTATAATTGAACCTACGTGTGACATGTCATTATTACTCAAAGATATAGTTTACATTGGGGTTTACTTTTGGTGTTGTATATTTTATGGGTTAGGACAAATGTTTAATGATTTTATGCACTCTAATGGTATCATACAGAATTTTTGATATAATGGTATCATACAGAGTTGAGGATTTTACCATCCTAAAAATCTTTGTGCTCTGCCTGTTCATTCCTATCCCCTAGTCTCTGACATTCTCTGATCTTTTTATTATCTCCATAGGTTTGACTTCTCCAGAGTATCATATACTTGCAATCATATATTATGTAGACTTTTCAAATTGGCTTCTTTTATTTAAAAATATGCATTTAAGGTTCCTCCATGTCCTTTTGTGGCTTTAATGACTTCATAGCTCATTTCTTTTTAGTGCTGAATCTGTTGTATCAATGTACCATAGTTTATTTATCCATTCACCTACTGAAGACATCTTAGTTGCTTCCAAGTTTGGCAATTATGAATAAAGCTGCTGTAAACATCCATGTGCAGGTTTTGGTGTAAACATAAATTTTCAGCTTCTATATGTAAATGCCAAGGAGCAGCATGATTGCTGGATTGTATAGTTAGTTTTTTAAGAAACTGCCAAACTGTCTTCCAAAGTAGAGGTACCATTTTGTATCCTCCCCAGTAATGAATGAACCATATTCTCTCTAGCATTTGATGTTGTTGGTGTTCTAGATTTTGGCCATTCTAGTAGGTGTGTGGTGGTATCTCATTGTTGTTTTGATTTGCATTTCTCTGATAACATATAATGTGGAACATCTTCTCATATACTTATTTGCCATCTGTATATCGTTTTTGGTAAAGTGTCCATGTAGGTCCTTGACCTGTTTTTTTTTTTTTTTTATTAGTTTTTTTTTATTGTTGAGTTTTAAGAGTTCTTTGTATATTTTGGATAATAGTCCTTTATCAGATGTGTCTTTTGCAAATATTTTATCCCAGTCTGTGCCTTGTCTTTTTATTGTCTTAGCAATGTTATTTGAAGAAGAGAAATTTGTAAGTTTAGTTAAGTCCAGCTTATCCATTTTTTCCTTCATAGATCATGACTTGGTGGTGTATCTAAAAAGTCATTGAGAAAATCAAGTACTGTGTATTCTCGCTTATAAATGGAAGTTAAACAATGAGTACACATGAACACACAGAGGGAAGGAATAGACACTGGGGACTTCAAAAAGGGGGAGAGTGGGAGCAAGTGAGGGTTTAAAAAATTACCCATTGGGTACAATGTTAACTATTTGGGTAATGGGTACACTAGAAACCCAGACCATAACCATTACACAATATATACACGTGACAAAACTGCACGCGTACCCCTGTGTATTAAATTAAAAGCCAAAAACAGGAGTCATTCAAGGTCATCTAGATTTTCTCCTATGTTAGTTTCTGGCAGTTTAATAGTTTTGTATTTTACATTTAGGTATCTGATTCACTTTGAGTTAACTTTTGAGAAAGGTATAAGGTCTTTGTCTAGATTCATCTTTTTTTGTATGTGGATGTCCAGTTGTTCTAGCACCATTTGTTGAAAAACTATCTTTGATCTATCGTATTGCTTTTGCTCCTTTGTCAAAGATTAGTTGATTATATTTGTGTGGGTCTATTTCTGGGCTCTCTGTATAATTAGTTGTCTATTCTTTTGCCAGTATAACATTGTCTTGATTATGATAGGTTTATAGTATGTCTTGAAGTTGAGTAGCATTAGACCTCCAACTTTGTTCTTCTCCTTTAATATTGGCTGTTCTGTGTCTTTTGCCACTCTAGAATCACTTTGTCAATATCCAAAAGATAATTTACTGGGATTTTGATTGAGATTGCATTGAATCTAAAATCAAGTTGAGAAGAGCTGACATCTTGTCAATGTTGAGTTTTCCTGCCCATGAAAATGGACGATCTCACCATTTATTTAGTTCTTTGATTTTTTCATCTGCCTTTTTTAGTTTTTGTCATGTAGATGTTGTGCATGTTTTGTTAGATGTATATTTATTATTTCATTTTTTTGGTGCCAGTGTAAATGGCATTGGGTTTTTATTTCAAGTTTTATTTGTTCATTGCTTGTATCTAGGAAAGCAATTAAATTTTTTATATTAGTCTTGTGTCTTGCAAACTAATTTAAGCTTGTTAGTTCTTGAAGTATCTTTGTCAGTTTGCATTTTCAGCATAGATGATCATGTCATATATGAATAAAGACAGTTTTATGACTTCCTTCCCTACCTTTATACGTTTTATTTCTTTTCCTTATCTTAATTGCATTAGCCAGGACTTTCAGTGTGATGTTGAAAAGCAGTGGTAAGAGGGGACATCCTTGCCTTGTTCCTGATCTTTGTGTGAAAACTCACAGTTTATCACAGTTAAGTATGATGTTATTTGTAGGGTGTTTTTATAGGTATTCTTTATGAAGTTGAGAAAATTCTCCTCTATTCCTAGTTTACTGAGAGATTTTTATTACAAATGGGTTGGATTTTTTCCAAAGATTTTTCTGCATGTGTTGATGTGATGTGATGGATTATATTAGTTGATTTTCAAATGTGTACCCAGTCTTGCATACCTGGGACAAATCTCTCTTGGTTGTCATGTGTAATTCTTATATGTTGTCAGATTTTATTTGCTAACATTTTGTTGAGGATAATTGCATCTATGCTCACGAGAAATATTCGTCTTTAGTTTTCTTGTAATGTCTTTGTCTGGTTTTGGTATTAGGGTAATGCTGGCCTTATCGAATGAGTTAGGAAGTATATCCTCTGCTTCTGTCTTCTAGAAGAGATAATAGAGGATTGTTATAATTTTTTCCTTAAGTGTTTGGTAGAACTCATCACTGAACCTGTCTGGGTTTAGTGCTTTTTGTTTTGGAAGGTTATGAATTATTGATTCAATTTCTTTAATAAATATAGACTGATGTACATTGTCTGTTCTCCTGTGAGTTTTGACAGATTGTATCTTTTAAGGAATTTGTCCATTTCATGTAGCTATCAAGTTTGTGGGCATAGAGTTATAAGTAGTATTCCTTTTTTAAAATCCTTTTAATGTCTATGGGATCTGTAATGATGTTCCCTTTTCTGATACTAGTAATTTGTGCCCTCTCTCTTTTTTCTTAGTCTGGCTAGAGGCTTTTGATTTTTTTAATCAATTTTTTTGGTAAAACAGCCTTTTCATTTATTTTCTCTATGGCTATTCTGTTTCTTATTTCATTGATTTCTGCTCTAATTTTTATTATTTTCTTCTACTTACTTTGGATTTTATTTGCTCTTTTTCTTGTTTTTGTTTTTGTTTTTAGTTGGATTCTCACTCTATCACCTGGGCTCAGGTGATTCTTCCACCTCAGCCTTCCAAGTAGCTGGAACTACAGGCACACTCCACCATGCCCAGCTGATTTTTTTTTT
>NW_007248280.1:33546-57055 GCF_000164805.1 Carlito syrichta
TTTTTTTTTTTTTTTTTTTTTGAGTTGGAGTCTCACTCTGTTGCCCAGACTGGAGTGCAGTGGCCGCTCCCGGCCACCGCAGCTTCGACCTGCTGGGCTCCGGCGATCCTTCCGCCTCAGCCTTCCCGGTAGCCGGAATTACAGGCACGCGCTACCATGCCTGGCTAATTTTTTGATTTATTGTAGAGATGAAGTCTTGCCTGCCCAGGCGGGTCTTGAACCCGCGGGCTCAGGCAATCCACTCACCTCAGCCTCCCAGAGGCATGGGATTACAGGCTGAGCCACCGAGCCCGGCTTGATGTTTTCACATATTGTAGAGACAAGGTCTTGCCAAGTTGCCCAGGTTTTTCTTGAGCCTCTGGGCTCAGGCAGTTCTCTTGCTTCTGCCTCCCAAAGTGCTGGGATTACAGGCATGAGCCACCCCACCTGGCCTTTTTCTTGTTTTCTAAGGTAGAAGCTTAAGTGATTGATTTTTTTTAGGTCTTTCGTCCTTTCTACTACATGCATTTAATGGTATAAGTTTCTAAGCACTGCATTTGTTGCATCCCACAGATTTTGAGAAGTTGTATTTTCAATTTCATGTAGTTCAAAATATTTAAAAAATTCTCTTGAGATTTCTTTTTTGACCCATGTGTTATTTAGAAGAATGTTGTTTAATCTCCCAAATATTTTGAGATTTTTCCAGCCATCTTTCTGATACTGATATCTAGTTTAATTCCGTTGTAGTCTAAGAGCGGACATTATATGATTTCTATTCTTTCTCTTAAATTTGTTAATGTGTGTTTTATGGCCCAGAATGTGGTGTATTTTAGTGAATGTCCCATGTGAGTTTGAGAAGAATGTATATTTTGCTGTTGTTGTGTGAAGTAGTCTGTAGATGTTCATTTTATCCAGTTTATGGATAGTGTTGTGAGTTCAACTGATTTTTTTTTTTGCCTGGGTTTGTCTTATTTCTGATAGAAGGGTGTTGACATCTCCAGGCATATAACAGTAGATGCATCTATTTCTCCTTGCAATTCTATCAATTTTTGCCTCATATATTTTGAAACTCTGTTGTTAGGCACATACATGCTAAGGATTGTTATGTTTTCTTGATAATCGATCTCTTTATCGTTATGTAATGGCCCTCTTTATCCTTAATAACATTCCTTAATATGAACTCTGCTCTCTCTGAAATTAGTGTGCTTTCTTTTGATTTTCGTTAGCATGGTATGTGCTTCCCCATCCACTTACTTGTCTATACATGTCTTTACACTTAAAGTAGGTTTCTTATAGACACCATATAGTTGGGTCTTATTTCTTGATCTACTCTGACAGTCTCTGTCTTTTGATTACTACATTTAGACCACTGACATTCAAAGTGTTTTTTTTTTTTTCTTGAGTTGAAGTCTTACTCTGTTGCTCAGGGTGCACTGCATTGGCACAATCACAGCTACTGCAACCTTGACCTGCCGGGTTCAGGCAATCCTTTCACCTCAGCCTTCCAAGTAGCTGCAACCACAGTTGTGCACCCCCACACCTGGCTAATTTTTTCATTTATTGTAGAGATGATGTCTCACCAAGTTGTCCAGGTTGATCTTAAACCCCTGGGCTCAGTCAGTTCATCCCCCCAAAGTGCTGAGATTACAGGCATGAACCACTCTCTGTGCCTGGCCTCAAAGTGGTTTTTGATATGGTCTCCTTTTTTTTTTTTTCTTTTTTGAGTTGGGATCGTTTTCTGTTGCCCAGGCTGGAGTGCAGTGACACAATCACAGCTCACCACTGCCTCGACTTCCTGGGCTCAGGCAGTCTTTCCACCTCAGCCTCCCTAGTAGCTATGACTATAGGTGCATACCACCACGCAACTAAATGTTTGATTTTTGTTGAGACAAGGTCTTGCTATGTTGCCTAGACTTGAACGCTCTCTTTCACCTTTAAAAAATAATTTCATGGGAGTCTAGATTTCTAGCTTGGTATTTTTTTTCTCTTGACACTTTAAATGTTTCACTCCTCTTCTGCTTGCATGGTTTCTGAGGAGAAACTGAATATAATTCTTATCTTTGATCCTCTGTAGGTATGGTTATTTTCCCCTCTGACTTCTTTCAAGATTTTTTTCTTTATCTTTGGTTTTCTGTAGTTTGACTATGGTATGATTAGGGATAATGTTTTTTTAATGTTTTTCATGCTTGATGTTCTGTGAGCTTTCTAAATCTGTAGATTGGTGTCTAACATTAATTTGGGAAAATTATTAGTCATTGTTGCAAATATTTATTTTATTCTCTCTTTTTTTCTGATATTCTCATTATGCTTTTTATATATATATATATATATATATATATAGAGAGAGAGAGAGAGAGAGAGAGAGAGAGTTCTGACACAGTTCTTAGATATTTTGTTCTGTTTTTTCAGTCTTGTTTTTCCTCTTTGCTTTTCCGATTTGGAGGTTTCTACTAAGATATCCTGAAGGTTAGAGATTTTTGTCCTCAGCCATGTTCATTCTCCTAATAAGCCCATCACAGCCATTTTTCACTTCTTTTACAGTGTTTTTGATCTCCAGCATTTCTTTTTGTTTCTTTCTTAGAATTTCTCTCTAGTTTCGTTGTCCATCTGTTCTTGCATGCTGTCTACATTACCCAGTATAGCCCTTAGCATATTAATCATAGTTGTTTTAAATTCCTGATCTGATAATTCCAACATTCCTACTATATCTCAGTCTGGCTCTGATGCTTGCTCTGGCTCTTCAAACTATTTTTTTGCCTTTTATTATGCCTTGTAATCTTTTCTTGATAGTTAGACATGATGTATTGGTTAAAATGAACCGCTCTAAATAGTCCTTTAGTAATGTGATAAGATAGAGGGGAAGAGAAGCAGTCTATAGTTCTGTGATTAAGTCTCAGTCTTTTACCTCTGGCCTGTGAACTTCACAAGTACTTCTCATTTTTTCCCCTTGTTAGGAGTGACAGGATGACTAGAATGGACTGGAGTTGGGTATTTCCTCTCTTTCAAGCCAGTTAGGCTCTGATAAAACTCCAGCAAGTTAGGCTCCGGTTAAAAGGCTTCTCCTCAGGGCAGACCTTGTTAAGAATAAATGATCTGGCTTATTTGAACATGGTTCCTTTTTTCCTCTCCCTGCCAGAAGCACGAGGATCTTTTTCTGATGCTGTGAGAGCTAGATCAAGCTTCTGGAGATAACTGTTGCAAAAGTATAGCGATCTATGTCTGAGTCCCCTTGGTGTTTTTAACTCTCCAAGTTATCTATGCTAAGCCACTGGTAATTCATCAATTACGTTCCAAGCTTTCCTACCCTAGCACTGGTTCCCATGGAGGTTTCTGCCTGTGGGTTTCTGCTCAGGTAATTTGTGACTTTTTTGAGAACTTGTTTGGAGGGGTTAGCTGGATATTTCAGTTACTTGTGTACTCGCCTGAAGAATTGTTCTCCTCTCTCAGGGAATATCACACTCATCAACTGAGCATGTGGCTTCTGGGGGAATGTACAAGGAGTCTGAAGGACAATGAGAACACCCACCTAGGCAGCCATATCATCCAAATCAACTCTGGCTATCAATGGGGTGACAGCTGTCACAGCCAGATTACCCTCACATCCCGTGACTTTTTTTGTTTTTTGTTTTCTTGAATCGAGGTCTCACTTTGCAGCCCAGGCTGGCGTGCAATGGTATGATCACTCCTCAAACTCCTGAACTCAAATGATCCTCCTGCCTCAGCTTCCTGAGTAGCTGGGATTACAGGTCCATACCACCATGCTTGGACTAATTTTTTAAAGAATTTTTTGTAAAGATGAGGTCTTGCTAGAATGCTCAGGCTGGTCTCGAACTTCTGGGTTCAAGTGATCTTCCCGCCTTGGCTTTCCAAAGTGCTGGTATGCCTGGCCAGTTGTGATGTTTTTTGTATTCATCTGTCTCTCCAAATTTGGGGCAATAGTTTGCCTGTGACCTCACTTCTCTTATGGATTCAAGAAGAGTTGATATTTTCAGTTTGTTCAGCTTTTTATTTTGTTGTTGGGACAAAGTAGTGACTTACACATTTCTTAAAAACTGGACCAGAAATTGGAAGTCTACCTATACTCTTGTTACTATTCTTGGTGCACACAATTTGTGGTATATGAATGATATCTCCCATAAGTTTGCTAAATAATCTAAAACATAAGATTCATCCCCTTCTTCATGAATCTTTTTTTATTATCTGCTTGTAGATATAGAATATTTGGACTGTCTTTCTTTTTGAGAAACTTGCCCATGGCAGGTCTTTCTGCCATGAATCTTCCCTTTTCCTTCCCTTCTTCTTGATAATAAACTGTTTTAAAACTTAAAAAAAAAAGATTATAATATCTGAGTTAATGTCTGATCTTTGAAATGATAGGTGTGCTATTAAAGTTGAAGCTGTGATTTTGATGCTGTTAGCCTCAATTCATATCATACCATTGGCATATATCTGCTAAGGCTTGTTACAAGCTAAGCTAAGGCAATCCTGGAGCTAAGTTAGGAAAAAAGGGAGAGTTTTATAAGGATAATGTATATATCTCATAGAATCCAAAGACAACTATTGCAACTGTATTTCTCAGGTGTGATATAGAAGGGTCTGTAATTCATTCAGCTTACATCAGGAGCTCACTCCAGGCTAATAAACTGGTTAGGTGGATAGGTTTCCCCTGAACATGGCACTTTAACTTGCAATTAAAAATGCATGTGTGCATATGGAGTAGGGATAGGTAATTCTATTTCTATTGGCAAAGTTGATCCAGTAGATATCTACTACCTCAAAATTAGAGATACGGACTTGGGCTAGTATGGGATGAATTCATGGTTCAGTCACAGAGAAACAATCTGTACCATTTTAGATTGTCCAAAGAAATAGAACCAAGGCGATATGGGTATCTAGCTTGCAGACACCACATCATGGGATGACTCCGTCTCCATAGTTCTTGAGCCAATTCCTTATAATAAATCTCATTATATGTGCACACACAGAGAAAATTATATACACACACACACACACATGCATATTTATGTGTTATGGAGGGCAGTGTGGTTTACTAAGTCCAGTTCAGATGGATATTTTTTCTGGAAACAATCCCACAGATACACCTAGAAATAATGTTTAATCAAATATCTAAACAAAGTTGAAATTACACATAAAATTAGCCATCACAGAGATTTTGCATATCTCAGTTTCTGGCCTTATGTAATGTAGATACAAATTTGTTCATGTGGTCTTGTGTCTTATATTATTACAGACATGAGAATTAAACATGCTTCTTGTTATAGTCCCCATCTCACATCAGTTGCTGTTCTAGGGATTTCAATGCCTATGTATATTTGACACATCTGTTACCACATTTTCAAATATTTGTTAAACTACTCTGCCTTTTGTTTAGTGTATATTAGGTGAAAACAATCACCTTGTTCTTTATAGCTCTTGACTGAGAATTTGATGTTTGTGAAAGATGCCAGATTGATATCCTGGAAATTGAAGCTCTGTGTGAATGTGAGGTAGCCACAATGTCAGCTTCCCAGATTCAGCTCTCTTAATGTACTTTGCTCTTCATTTGCAGGAATAAAGCTCTTTTTAGAGATGATCTCATTTCTTTTTTCTGCCACCAGGAATAAGGGTGTTCATATTCAAAGGGTGTCTTTTTAGGATCGAATTTACTTAGCCTCTTCAGAAAGTTGATCATCAGGTTACTTTTTTGTTCCTATTTTTCTGTTTCATTGTTCAGACTTGAGTTAATCACTTAAGACCAGTGGCCCTGATGGAATATTAATTGTATAAACAAACCAGTCCACTTGTTGATTTCATGGTTCAAATTGCACCTTTTCCTTTCTGTTCTGATTCTTTCACACAAATTGATTTTTCAGTGATGAATAAAAATGGCTACCACTTTTTGAGCACTTATATGTCAGGTCTGTGCAAAGGCACTTTATATAAACACATTCTTCTTTATTATTAAAAGTATCCTGCAAAATGTAGTTTTCATGTAAAGTATAAAGAAACAGAGACTCAGGTTCAGTATCTTGCTCAAAGTAGCAACAGTTGTTAAATACCAAGCATGAATTCAGACCCAGATCTGCCAGATGCTTTTTGCAGTGTTCATTTCACTGAGCTCCACTTACTTTTCATTAAAGACTTCACTTAGATTAAACATCAAGCTGGTAGCCGGGCTCAGTGGCTCAGCCTGTAATCCCGCGCCTTTGGGAGGCTGAGGTGAGTGGATTGCCTGAGCCTGCGGGTTCGAGACCCGCCTGGGCAGCAAGACCTCATCTCTACAATAAATCAAAAAATCAGCCAGGCGTGGTAGCGCATGCTGTAATTCCGGCTACTTGGAAGGCTGAGGCGGAAGGATCGCCGGAGCCCAGCAGGCGAGGCTGCGGTGGCCGGGAGCGGCCACTGCACTCCAGTCTGGGTGACTGAGTGAGACTCCAACTAAAAAGAAAAAAAAAACAAACATCAAATGGGTATATTGCATATTGGTAATGGTTGATTTGATAATCCAATTGTTTTTCCAGATATTCTATTGGTATATTCATATTGGTGAATTATACTTTTTATTTCTCTAAAGGCAAATCTTTAAACTAGTAGGGGACCTTCTGAAGAGTTGTGATTGTGGATAGAGAGCACAAAACCTTGATAAAACATGGCAAAAGTTTGAATTGTTCTTCAGTGTGCAACCAGTTATTTTATGTTGTCATTAATAAACTTTGAAATAGTAAGTACGTTGAAGTTTTAGCTGTCTCAGCAGAATTCTTGGGATTCTTTGTATGAGACAGTTTCCTACATCTAAGTGCTTTGAAAGTACGTCCTTTAGTTATCTTAGTTGGTATCACAAATAGTTAGTGAACACATACTCTGTGCTATACATGGTGTCATACACCAGAGATACAATGATAAAAAGACAGAAATAATCTCTATTCTAAAAAACCTTAATAACCTGGTAGGGGGAAACAGTTAAAAAAAATCATGCATCAGTTGATAAGTGCTATGATGGGGTAGAAGGCACAAAAGAATTAAGGGGCACCTGTTTCAGACCTTGATCAGAAAGGCTTCATGAAAGAAATGATGTACACATCATTCGAATGAGGGGGATAGGTAAGAGTCAAGTAACGGTGACAAGGGAAAGTGTTAGAGTATTTAAAGCCTAAATAATAACATATATAAAAACTTTATATAGATATAATTCACATATCATACAATTCACTTTTAAAGTATATGTTTAGTGTTTTTTAGTACATGTGCAGAGTTCAGTAACCATCACCACTGTCTAATTCCAGAACATTTCTTCACTCCAGAAACAAACTTCCTACCCATTAGCAGTTACTCCCCATACCCTACTTTCCCTACTCCCTTACAACACTAATCTACTTTCTGTCTCTGTGAATTTACTTATTCCAGGCATTTCATATCAATAGAACCACACAATATACGTTCATTTGTGACTAGTTTCTTTCACTTAGCATAATGTTTTCAAAGCTCATTCACATTGTAGCATGTATCAGTATGAAGGACTGTTGTGGGAAATGTAGCTAGGCAAGATCAAGAATTGAGAGTTGATGTTGATCAAGATGACTGGTACATAAAGTAAGAATTTGTGAACAGAGGGTGAGATGTCATGCTAGAGAAATAAGCAGAAACCAAATTAAACAGAGCACTGTTCTTTGGAGGTATGGACTTCATACTAAGGCCAATAGGATACCATTGAATGGTTGTTAAGTTTGGAAATGGTATAAGTTTTTTTTTGTATTTGTGTGGAGGATGAGGGTAGATGGGTACAAAATGAGAGACAGGGAGACTAGTTAGGATTCTTGCAAAAATCTGGGCAACAGAAAGATGGAGGAGGTATGAAAAATTGCAATGGAAATGGAGAGAAGTGGATGGATTTGAAAGATTTAAAAGGTGAGATGGACAAGACTTGATGTTAAATTGAATTTAGAGCGGGGAGAAGATAGTATCTAGAATGGCACTTAAGTTTCTGGGTTGACAGGTGAATGATGATGCATAGACTCACTAAAGAGTGACTGGCCCAGTAAATTCTTGGGGTGCTATTCTATAAAGTGCTAAAATGGCACTGGAAAGTTAATAAGATGAAGAATAATCCATTTACCAGAATTCTTTACTTATCAGTAGAACGCTGTATGTGAGTTGGCAGAAAACTTTGATAAGCTACTCCGCATGGAGGTGGAGGTAAGACCCCCCCCACCTAACTTTTTGCTTGAATAACATTAGTTGTTTTCTAAATTGTACTGTAAGAGGCCCATAGCTTGTTTGATTGAGTGGGATATGCAAATTAGGAGTCAGAACTAATTAATGTAGTACAGGAGAGGCTGCCATTAATGGGTCTTCTTTTTTGCTTGTCATTCTTTTGGCGTTTTACCTTTTTTTTCAAAATGTTTATATAAGATTAGTTTGAAGGGTATCAAATTACTAACCTGCTGTTCTATTTGTCTTTTGCTATGTAATGAATTATACTAAAATCCATTGGTTTAAAATAACAATTATACTCTCTTATGGCTCTGGGGACTGAGTAGGCTCAGCTAGGTAATTCCCTCTTAAGATCTTCATGTAGTTGTAGTTAGACAGTGACTGGAACTAGAGTCATCTTGAGGTTTGCTCATTCATATGTGTAGATGTTCATGAACCAGAACCTACATGTGACCTCTCCATGTGGTTTCTCTGGCATGGTGACTGGGTCCCAAGATTGAGTGTCCCAAAAGGGCCAGGCATAAACTGCATTACCTTTTATGACTTAGCCCTGGAAGTTACATGTTTCCCTTTGTTATGATATATTAGTTCAGATAGTTATAAAGGTCTACCCAAGTTTTTAGAGGAAGAAGACATAGATTTCACCACTCAATTGGAGGAGTATCACAGTCACATTAAGAAGATCATGTGGGATGGGAAATACTGTAGCGGTCATTTAAAAAATATGTATAATATGCCACACCTACCTGAGAGCCCTGATCAGACTAAGATGAGGAACTGAGAAAGATTAAATGCAATTTTGTTCATACTGAGTTTGAACTCCTTGTCAGACTTCCTGGTGGAAATGTGAAGAAGTTTGGTTACTGAGCTGGGGACGATGCTATGTGCCTGTCGTCCCAGCTGCTCCTAGCAGGAGATTGAGGCAGGAGGATCACTTGAGTCCAAGAATTTGAGCAATATAGCGAGACCCTGTCTCTAAAAAATAAAGAATTTGGTTACTGATCAGATACTGAATTTGTTTTGTAGAGAACAGTATTAATCAGAGACAAGATAGGAAACATCTTTTAATTTTTTTTTTTTTGTCAGGGTCTCACTGTGTCACCCAGGATGGAGTGCAGTGGCTCACCACAGCCTCGACCTTCTGGGCTCAGGTGATCCTTCTGCCTTAGTCTCCCGAGTAGCTGGGATTACAGGTGCATGCCACCATGCCCTGCTAATCTTTTGATTTTTTTGTGGAGATGAGATCTTGCTATGTTTCCCAGGCTGGCCTCGACCTCCTGGGCTCAAGCAATCCTTTCACTTTGCCCTCCCAAAATGCTGGGATTATAGACATGAGCTATTATTGTTCCTGGCTGGAAACATCTTTAACTGAGAATATTTTCTAGTTTATTTTCCTAATTTTCTTTTCTTTTTTAAAAATCTGTAGCCAGGATTCTGGAAATTGTCACCTTCATAAATAACTCTTCTATTACCAACATGTTTATATCAGAGATTCCTGTAAATGGTTTGCATTTTATATTTTAAATATCATCTTTATTTTTGTCATTTTTTCTTTCTAGGTGTATTTTAAAAATAAAATACTTGTTTTTTAATTTTGAGTGATTAATTGAAAAAAAATTTTTTTAATAGAGATGGGGGTTTCACTGTGTTGGCCAGGATGATCGTGAACTCCTGGCCTCAAGCAATCCTCTTGCCTTGGCTTCACAAAGAACTGGGATTACAGGTGTGAGCCACTGTGCCAGGCTAATTTTAAGTGATTAATCTTTAACTTTCCCCCATAGTGCAGTTAAAATTTTAGCTTTCTGTTATATATCCCAGGAAGATAATCTTTTAAAATCTTTATCTTTTTTATTCATTTCGCTTTTCAGTTTTCATATTTCAAAGTAAAAATTTAAGGAGCTTGAATTTTTGTTAAGTCTGTGTATTCTCAGTTCCTTTTCTCTTTATTATACAAATGAAGAAAAATTAGTAGGACTATAGAGGCTTGAAAGAAACATAAACCACCTGAATATTAACTATTGAGAGATTGTCTATTATATTTTAGTGTATATTTATTTTAGTACTTTAAAATTTTCCCCAAATTTGTAACATCTTAGAAATTGTTCCTTTTACTTGACATTCAGATTTTCCCCAATTTTTTACTATTTTAAGCATTAATCTAACAGTTAACTTATTGATACCTTTTCTGTTTATCTAATTATTTTCCTCCTTAAGATAAATATCTAAGAAGGCAAATATTATGTCATGGGCCCATATTTATACAATAATGATGTATTTCGTCATTATTTAAATCTTTGTCACTTTTTTCCCTTTCCCACTAGAGAATTTCTCTGTTTTTTGTTTTTCTTTTGCATTTGATTACTGTTCTTCTCTCCAACACACACATATTTACAAATATTTATTTTTTAGGAAGGGAGAAATCTTTATCATGAAGTTGATTACTTAAGTATGGACTTCATTAACTTAATTTCATTTATTTCTTCATGTGGCATTTGTTGAACACTGTGTACCATGCTCTGGGTTACAGAGGATGAAGACATAGCCCTTGTTCTCAATGAACTTACAGTCCAGTGGGAGGAGGGGGATAGACAGATAAACTGACAATGTAAATTCATTTGATAAGTGCTACCATTAATAGAGAAATGCATGATATGAGCATAGGGTGACTGTTCTAAAACAGCAGCAAAGAATCAGGGAAGACTTCTCAGATTAAGTTGAAAGTGAGTTTGAATTGAAACTTGGGTAAATATGAGTAAAAGTGATAAGAGTTTTCTAGCATTCACACAGAAGATATAGTAAGGCTTAGGGAAATGGTGTGATAGCAGGTTGGAGAAGAGTCACAGACCACATTCTGAGGGGATCTTTATTAGGGGAAGGGAGGAAAGGGGCCTGTTTAGTTAGCTAGAAAATACAATGAATCTGGATAACATAATGTGGTGACAAAGGAAACCCTATTAACATGACATCCAGAAATATGTTAATTAAGTAGATTAGATAGGGAGCCATTTAAGAATTTTTTTTGAGTTGGAGTCTCACTCTGTCGCCCAGACTGGAGTGCAGTGGCCGCTCCCGGCCACCGCAGCCTCAACCTGCTGTGCTCCGGCGATCCTTCCTCCTCAGCCTTCCGAGTAGCCGGCATTACAGGCATGCGCTACCATGCTCGGCTGATTTTTTGATTTATTGTAGAGATGAGGTCTTGCTGCCCAGGCGGGTCTCGAACCCGTGGGCTCAGGCAATCCACTCACCTCAGCCTCCCAAAGACACGGGATTACAGGCTGGGCCATCGAGCCCGGCTTGGGATTTTTAAACAGAGAATGACAGTCTGATTTTCTTTTAGAAGGCTGTTTCAGTAAGATTATGAAAGATACAGTTTATAGAGAAGTGGTAGCAGTGGTTTGGGAACTATATTGAACCAATGTAGATGAGAACTGATGATGACCTCAACTAAGGCAGTTGCAGTAGAAATGGGATGACACTGGTGAAATTAGGAGCTATTTATTTGGAATCCTTACTATGGTAGTGTATTATATGCAAGACTTAATTAAATACTTAATTAAATCATTCCACATATTTTGAATACCTACTGTGTGACAACAACTGTGCTGGAGCCTTGGAATAGAAGGATGAATAGGGTTTCCTGTCTTGAGTGAGCTTATAGTTTAGTGGGTTTTGTGGTTTAGTGCAATAGTCTTGTAAAGAAAAAAATTACATATAATGAGAAATATAAACTTATTATGGGAACATAGATAGCTATGTTATTAATTATTAATTTTACATTGGGAGGTGAAATTTGAGTGGAATATTGAAGTTGTTTTATGAAATTCTTTTCCCCCCTGTGTATTTTGAACTATATTTAAGACATTTTATACTATATTTTATGTTGTATAGCTATCCATTTACTAAACTTTTTTTGTTCCTACCACAAAACAATTATATAATGTCAGAAGGTGATTAAAAAGTCATTACTGAAGTATCCATTCTGGGTAAAAAGTACTAGATTATTTGTCTCTTACCTGAGAAGTATGTTCTCCATGTGAAGTGATGGAATTCCCCATTTCACTACTTATTGTTTTTATCTGTTAATTTGTTTCCCTCCCTTTGTTTTTCTGAACTATTTTTAATTATTAGGGCATTAGCAACTTTAAGTTTACTTTTAAGAAATAATGCAGTAACTTATTTTTATTATATATTACGTCTCAAAGATAAGAATAGAGATTTACAATTAAACAGGATGGATTTTTTTTTCTTCCTGAAACCCTCACTAAAATTAAGAAACAAAAGGAGAGTAGATAACAGTATATGAGGGACTTCAGAAGATGGAAAGAGTGAAGGTCTTTGAAGTGAAGTAGCCATAATCTACTTGCCTGCAGAGGGTGATATGTTGAGCGTAGGTACCCCACAGAACCTGAGAGATACTTGTAATGAGGAAATTCCAAGACTTAGGTGAAGTGTGGTACTGAAAACAGAGATTGGTTGGAAGATGATACAGAGAGTGGTTAGTTTTTCAGATAGTCTGCTCTGTCCTGTGTAGCTAAGTAACTCTCTTTTTCATCCTATAGGGGTCTAGAAGTTTATTTTCTGGAAGAATTGAACAAGGAATGCTTTAAATTGGAGGATACCAGGCATGTCAGAACGAGGGGATGAGGTGCAGGTTGAAAGTAGATTGAGTGAAACGTAGTATACAGTCATACATATAAAGTTGAGACCAGCCACCATCTTGCATGATTTTCCTCCAGCTGTTAGGGGGAATGTATGTAGTAGGGTAGATGACTGGATTTAACCAGAGTTGAGGCTTTGCCAGCTGAGACTGGACAAAGGAATATAATTCCAGTAGAAAAGCATATGATGTGGGGTAGATTCACTAATATGATTTGTATAAGAGTTCTCCAAAGAAACAGAACTAATAGTACGTAGATTATATATGGGTGTCTGTGTTTTTGTATAAATTACAAGGAATTGGCCAGTGAGTGTATAGAGGCTGAGAAGTTTCATAATCTGTTGTCTGCAAGCTAGAGACCCAGGAAAGCTGGTGCTTAGTTCTGAGACTAGAGGGCCAATGGTATAAGTGCCAGACTATGGGCAGGAGAAGACTGATGTCCCAGCTTAACCAGTTATACAGAGAAAGAGAATTCCCTCTTCCTCCTCTTTTTGTTTTATTCAGGCCCTCAATGGATTCCCTCACACTCGGAAGAGCTATATGCTTTACTCAGTCCCCCAATTCAAATACTAATCTTGTCCAGAAACACCCTCAGAGGCATAACCAGAAATAGTGTTTAATCTGGGCACCCCATGTCTCAGTCAAGTTGACATGTATAATTAACCATTTACATTGTTGGACTTGCCTCACTTTTTTTTTTAATTGGAATCTCACTCTGCCACCCATGTTGGAGTGCAGTGGCACGCTCTTGAATTGGCGTCTCACTCTGCCACCCATGTTGGAGTGCAGTGGCACACTCATGGCCACCACAGCCTTGACTTGCTGGACTTAGGCGATTCTTCTGCCTCAGCCTTCCAAGTAGCTGGAACCACAGACATGTGCCGCCATGCCCGGCTAATTTTTTAAATTTATTTTAAAGACAGGGTCTTGCCAAGTTGCCCAGGCTGGTCTCAAACCCCTGGGCTTAGGCTGTCCTCTAGCTTACGCCTCCCAAAGTGCTAGAATTATGGGTGTGAGCCACCGCATTTGGCCTGGATTTGTCTCACATATTTTTTTAAAAAGAGCCAGATACGTGGGCTTTTGCCTATAATCCCAACACTTTGGGAGGTGGAGGCAGGAGGATTTCCTCAGCCCACAAGTTCAAGTCCAGTCTGGGCAACTTGGTGAGACCTCATCTCTATAATAAATTTCAAAAATAGCCAGATGTGGTGGCACAGGCCTGTGGTTCCAGCTATTTGGAAGGCTGAGGCGGAAGGATTGCCTGAGTCCACAGGTTGAGACTGCGGTGGCTGTGAGCATGCTACTACACTCTAGCCTGTGTGACAGAGTGAGACTCCAACTCAAGAAAAAAAATTTACATATATATACACACACACACACTTACATATATGTATGAATGATTTGGCTTTGAATCTGTAGAGTTAATTGTATTTAAGAAAATCTTTAATTAGCTAGGCATTAAAGGGGGGAACATTATTTTCTCTCATTCTCATTTTGACCTTGGTATTTTTATACTTTCATACTTCATTTATGATATAGTCCTTTTTGGGGGTGATTTATTAGCTGTACAGCAGTAGTGCCTCCACCCCAGCTTTCAACCCCATAACATTTTTTTATTACAGGTCTCCTGTTGATGTTCTAAAATAGTGAAAAATATAACACAATTCAGCTTAGTACAAAATGCATCAACCTAGAGTTTGATAGCTAACTGATGGCTCTCTTAAAAGTAATAAATATAAGAAAAAAGTGTTTGAAACCAGTAAGACTGAGGCTTTCTAAAAAAACACATTTTAAACATGGGACAGTTCATGTATAAGAATAACTTTTTAGTTGATTTTGCTTCACATTATTTGTTTATTTATTTTTTAAGATCTAAAGTTTAAATTTTAGTGACCTAGTGAAATTTTTGGTTCGGCTTATAAGGGCTGCTGTGACCCACTCATAATCACCCTTCTGCTTTAATAGAAAATTTCTAAAACACAACATTCAGCTACAAATAGAGAAAAGAAATTGTTGGTGGGAAATCATAACTGAAAGTTAATTGTACAGGGTTCAAGTGCTGAGTGCATAGACTGAAAATCACAATCTTCCATGTGAGTGTATGATGTAGTCCTTTATATGATGGATATAATCTGTTTCTTAGCATCAATAGCTCTTCTTACTTGGAGTATACCATAGCATGTACATATTTTCAAGTTCTCAAGACAGGAAACATTTTCACCAGAGATTTTCATTCCATATATATATATTTTTTTTTTTTTGAGTTGGAGTCTCACTCTGTTTCCCAGACTGGAGTGCAGTGGCTGCTCCTGGCCACTGCAGCCTTGACCTGCTGGGCTCCGGCAATCCTTCCGCCTCAGCCTTCCAAGTAGCTGGAACTACAGGCGCACGCCACCACTCCCAGCTAATTTTTTAAAAAATTTATTGTAGAGATGAGGTGTCGCCAAGTTGCCCAGGCGGGTCTCGAACCCGCAGGCTCAGGCAATCCACTCACCTCAGCCTCCCAAAGCACGGGATTACAGGCTGAGCTACCGAGCCCGGCTCCATATTCTTTATTGGTCTCTGCAAGCTTGAATTTAGGGCATTTTTCTCAGTGTCTTACTTTTTTTTATTTTTTTTTTGAGTTGGAGTCTCACTGTCGCCCAGACTGGAGTGCAGTGGCCGCTCCCGGCCACCGCAGCCTCGACCTGCTGGGCTCCCGTGATCCTCCCGCCTCAGCCTTCCGAGTAGCTGGAACTACAGGTGTGCGCTACCACACCCGGCTAATTTTTTATTTATTGTAGAGATGAGGTCTCGCCAAGTTGCCCAGGCGGGTCTCAAACTCGCGGGCTCAGGCAGTCCACTTGCCTCAGCCTCCCAAAGGCGCGGGATTACAGGCTGAGCCATCGAGCCCGGTTTAGTGTCTTACTTTTTTAGTCAGCACACTATTTTTGTGTCAGATAATGGAATATTTGTAATGTTAGGAAATTTGTCTTGGTGCCTCAGTTTATCTTTAAAATTAAGCGGTGTTCATTAGATTATTTCTAAGATATCTGATCTGAAAATACCATGATTATATGTTAGGTATTTTACTGATTTATACTGATAATATAACATTCTTTGTCTTAGTTTTATTTTATTTTATTTTATTTTTTTGAGTTGGAGTCTCACTCTGTCGCCCAGACTGGAGTGCAGTGGCCGCTCCCAGCCACCGCAGCCTCCATCTGCTGGGCTCCGGCGATCCTTCCGCCTCAGCCTTCCTAGTAGCCGGAATTACAGGCATGCACTACCACGCCCGGCTGATTTTTTGATTTATTGTAGAGATGAGGTCTCGCTGCCCAGGCGGGTCTCGAACCCGCGGGCTCAGGCAATCCACTCACCTCAGCCTCCCAAAGGCACGGGATTACAGGCTGAGCCACCGAGCCCGGCCTTAGTTTTATTTTTATTGGTTTCTTTTTTTTCTGAGTTTTAACTTTTTATTTATTTTAATTTTTTCTTATTTTAAAGATGTGTGGTACAATTTCAGAATTAGGTATACAAGTGGACATTATACAGCTAAAGTTTGGGCCTTCCGTTGGTCCCTACTTTGCCTGGTTTGAGATCAGGTGCCCTTACTGATGTTGTGTCTGTCCCCCTACCCCCCACTCCCCTAGTATTCCACTACTGCCAATCACTTATTCTTATTAGTTTCAACTGCTTATCTTGTTCAAGGTTAAATTAGGTCCTTAAAGAATTTCACATTATCTCTACTGAGTTATAGTTGGACTACTCTGGCTTCATGGATATTGTCATGTATTCAGAAGAAGGAAGTAACATTGGAAGAAGCTTTGTCTTTTGCACACCTTTGATAATAAAAGTTAATATTGGGTGAATAGATTACTTGCTTCTAAGCAGTGAAGGAATACTGAAATCAAGAGACTCCATTTGAAGGACGAACATTGGCAAAAAAATTTGGCAATAAAAGTCACAGCAGGAAGCTTGTGAAACTCAACTTAAAAATTATGTATGTATAGAAAAAAATTCACACTAACAGGACATTCTTGTGAAACAGCATTTTTCTTGGCTTTGGATTTTGGAGGGCCTATTATAATATAAAGTAAATGGTATATTTATATATTAGCATAATTAAAACTACTGGGTAGAAGGTACCTGCTGTTGATGTTTCACTTTACATTATCCATTGAACATAAGCATGTAAAAATTGTTAACTCTTTATTAAAATCTTTAATTTTTTTGGTCTTCTCAGACAATAAAATTTGTCTGCTGCTCTCTTGCATGCTGGCCAGGTCTTTGAATCTGAAGATGTAATTGCATTTACTGTTTAAGCTCTATTACTTTTATTTGTCTGGGTATGATAGATTTATATGAGGAAAATTAGGGCTTATTGTTTTAGCAAATGTAATGAGCAATGTGTTTTTCTCTTTAGGATCAAACACAGCATACTGAATCAGCAGGACTGGCTAGTGGTACAGCAAGCATCATGAGTAAGCACAGACAAGTCTGTTCCTTATCACGTGTGTAAGGGGAAAAAGGTAAGAAAACCAATGTTTTTATGTCTCTTAGAGATTGAACTTGAGAAACAATTAGATCTATAGGATATAATGCTGATGAATATATGCTGCTTGCTTCATTTTTAACATTTTGTCTTGTTAAATCAGGAGTTTTTTCCAAAAAAATTTCACTTAAATTCAGAAGAAAAAAGTATTTAAAATTACTGTTAAATTATGTCACAATGCTAATATCTTTGCTGATGCTGGTTTCTCCATTTTAGAGTCCATTTACTGCTACCCTGAGCATAGAAAGGTAATATCAGAAAAACAATGGATTTGAGCAGTATTGTTAGGAGAAATTAGTGGTATATCTACCCAATTAAAGCCATTTATGTTTCTCAGTCTCCATGTAAGAGCTAAATAATTAAAGCTAATTCAGGAATGGGGAATCGGAAATGCAAAACTAATTACTTTTTAAAAATTTTTTTGACTAGTTGTGAAGAGTAATAATTTTCAGCAGAAAACTCAAAGTATTTTATTAATTCTAGTAGAACAGGAATCCTTGACTTTTTCCTGAGTAGGAGTGATGTTAGATTTTTTTCCTCCAAGTATTCATATTATTTAAGGAGTAGAAAATGGTGGAGGGTGTGTGGGCAAGATTTGTTACAGTAACTTATTATACCAGAGTGTTGTATACTCTGGGTCAGTTATCTGATTGCCCCACATAACTGTGAGGAAAGGCATGGGACCAACAGTATTAGATAGAAAACTGAGCTCCTCCTGTCTTCAGTTGAGGATGGAGCAGAGGCACTTGGCAGTGATGTCTTCCTCATCAAAATTCTGGATCTGCAGTTGACAACCTATTTCTTGTCTTCTAGCCCAGGGGTCCCCAACCTCTGGGCCACTTACCAGGTCACACAGCAGGAGATGAGCAGCAGACAAGTGAGGGAAGCTTCATCTGTATTTACAGCCACATGCCATCACTCACATTACCACCTGTGCTCCATCTTCTGTCAGATTAGATTCTCATAGGAACTTAAACCCTATTGTGAACTACACATGCGAGGGATCTAGGGTGCATAATCCTTGTAAGAATCTAATGCCTGATGATCTGAGGTTGAGCTGAGGTGGTGATGCTAGCACTGGGGAGTTGCTATAAATACAGATTATCATTGACAGTGAGGTTTGACTGTACAGAGACCATAATGAATCAGTTGCTTGCAGACTCATATCAAAAGCCTATCAGTATGTAGCAAGTGAGTTGTTGTATTCAGTTGTACAGCTGCATCTTACAGCTGAATCTGACACTTATTTTAGTTATGTGGCCTGCCAATTATTTTATTTGCCACTTCCATCCATGCCTCTTTCTTTTTAATGGTGAGTTGTATAATTATTTCATTATATATTACAGTATAATAATAATAATAGAAATAAAGTTCACAGTCATCCCGAAGCCATCCCTCTTCCTCATCTCCCCGTGGAAAAATTGTCTTCCACAAAACTGGTCCCTGATGCCAAAAAGGTTGGGGACCACTGTTCTAGCCTTCTCACACAGGAGTGTGAGATGGAAGTGCCCTTCTCTGCCTTCACCTGGCAAAATCTTACTCTTCAGATATTGCCTTTTTAGGAAGTTTTTTTACCCACTGTAGCAAAGATAATCACTTATCCACCAAATCCACCAAAATCCATTTTTCCCCTCTGTAGTAGCTGCCTCTGGGATGTGGCAGCCTAGTTAGCCGCCTTTGCAGCCAGATGTGCCTGTTGTGACTAAAGCTCACTACAGGAACATGAGCAGAAATGACATATGCTACTTCCAGGTCTGTGTTTTTAATAGACAGGGCATGCCTCCTCTAATTTCTCTTTCTCCTTACTGCTGTCTCAGTCTAGATGTGGCTGTAACCAACTTTGACTAGGTTGGTCAAAGAACGTTACCCTAGAGCAGTGCTAACCAAAGTATGACCTACTAACCTTTCTTGAGCTGTTATTAGTCCATGCAGAGATAAGGAGCTCTGTTTATTTCAGCTGACATATTTTTGATAGCAAGTCTTTACATGAAGGAAGCAATGTGTTGATCTGTCCTCTTCTTGAAGACTAGCACCTTGAATAATGTTGTCCTGGTATATGCAGGTGAACCAAGGTGGAAGGAACTGGGTTCCTTGCACTGCATCTAGTAGAGTTTCCTGTGAATGTGGAAACTTGTCTTTGTTATGAGATAAACTTGGCTCTTGTTTGAGTCACCGAAAAATCATTGGGATTTTTATAGTAGCCTACCCTACCCCAAGTAATATGCTCTTGCCTCAGTCTGATTTGGATCCACCTATGAGATATTGGCTCCTTTAGGTTAGGGACATTGTCTTATCATTGTAATCTAGTGACCAGGACAGCGCCTGATACATAGTAGATGCGCAATAATGCTTGATGCATGAATATATACAGGTTCATTATAATTAATGTATGGCACAAAGAGGAAGTACCAGTGGAGACATAAAAGGAGCCATTTGATTGGTGCTATAAAAGTGGGATCTCTAAGACTGAGATTCTAGAGAGTATCAAAATGTCTCTAGTTAGTAAAATAAAAAAGAAGAGGTTTAGAAGCAGAAAAAGAAAATGTCCATAGGAAGAAATTATACTCAACTAAGTAATTATATTCCTCTTTGAGATATACATGTATAAATATTTAATGAGCTTCTGTTTTGTATTGGAGATAGATGCTTTTGTAAAAAAGCAATTAAAGAATTCTGACATAAGGTTTAAATTCTCTGAGAGTCCCAGCTTATGCGTAAGAAGACTAACCCTCTCTCAAGTCTTTAGTAAACCACAGACTTTTCTTTGGGAAATGAAACCAAAGAGTCTGAAGACTTGGAGACATCAGATATAACAGAGATCAGGAATAATCTTTCACCATAATGAAGGCAAGAGGATTAAGGGAAATTGTATATAATGAAAGGTTAGACCCTCCTCTTAACCCTTCCTCTTTCAGAAGGTGTCTACAAGGCATTTCATTTTTGGTACCCCCTTAGAGATTATATGATTCTTCTCTGGAGTCTAAAGAAAAGACAGACTGACATTTGGGAGTTGCCCAGTGAAACAGCCATGTTCCCGTCCAATCACCATGGAGTGGAAGTCTTCCAGCTGACATGCCATACATGCAGAGCTTCCAGTTGGCTTTTTTTTTTTGAGTTGGAGTCTCACTCTGTCCCCCAGGCTGGAGTGCAGTGGCCGCTCCCAGCCACCGCAGCCTCGACCTGCTGGGCTCCAGCATTCCTTCCGCCTCAGCCTTCCAAGTAGCTGGAACTACAGGCCTGCGCTACCACGCCTGGCTAATTTTTGATTTATTGTAGAGATGAGGTCTCACCAAATTGCCCAGGTGGGTCTTGAACCCGCAGGCTCAGGCAATCCACTGACCTCAGACTCCCAAAGGCGCAGGATTACAGGCTGAGCCACCGAGTCTGGCTCCAGTTGGCTTTTAATACTTCATTTGTTAAGTAGTTAGACATTTAGGAAAAAACTTCAGTGTGAAAGAGCCCAAAACATGTAAGTACAAAAGAGGAACTTAGAAGAAATAAATAATATTGGAAACAGAAGAAGGTTAAAAATAAAAACAAAAACCCAAACTGTAGGTAATTACATCAGAGAGGTAAGAGAACAAGATGCCATAAAAAGGATCAGAAAAATAAATTGGTCTGGGAATTAAAAATATAAACATTTTTGGTGCAGTTTTAAAAATTTTAAAACAATCTCAAGCTTATAGAAAACTTGCAATACAGTACAGATAACTTTTTTTCTCTGAACCATTTGAGAGTAAGGTGTGTGTTGCATGCCCTACAACTTTTGAATGTCTTACTGTGTATTTCCTGCAAATACAGATATTCTTCTACATAAACACAATACAGCCATTAAAGGTAATTAATGTTGATGCATTACCACCATCTGATCCTCAGACTTCATTTAAATTTTTCTAGTTGTCCAATAATGTTCTTTTATATCAAGAGGATCTAGTTTAGAATCACATGTTACATTTAGTTATCATGTCTCTTTAGTCTTCAGTCTGAAACAATTCTACTTCTTTGACTCTCTTGACCATGATACTTTTGAAGATTACAGACAAGTTATTTTGTAGAATATTTCTTAATTTGGGTTTGCCTGATGTTGCCACATGACTAGATTCAGTTTATGCATTTTGGTTTGGGAACATCACAGAAGTGATGCTGTGTTCTTTTTATTGCAACCTAACAGGGAGCACAAATTTCCATTTATTCCATTATTGATGGTGTTCACTTTGGTGACTTGAGTAAGGTGGTGTCTGCCAGACTGTTCCTTTGAAGTTACTCTTTTTTCCTTTGGTAATTAGTAATTATTTTTATGGAGAGATACTTTGAAACTATGTAAATATCCCATGCCTTATCACAGATACAATTTATTCATTCATATTATGTAAAGACTTGCAGTATTCTTTTTTATTCAGTGCATTATAATTTATTGCTATAGATATTTATTAATTTTATTTATTTATTTATTAGATATTTATTTTGACACTCAAATTGTCTCTGATTTGGCCTGTGGGAGGCCTTTCAAGATGACTTCTGTTGTCCTTTTGACATGCCCCCATCATTCTTAGAGTACTTCCTTGCTTTCCACCACACAAGACACTCAAGGCTCCTCTTTTCTTCTTCTTTTTTAAATTGAAATATACCTTGTATATCATAAAATTTACCCTTTTAAAGTATATAATTTAGTAGTTTTTATGTATTCACGAAGTTGTATGACCACCACTACTAATTCCAGAATATCTTCATTACCCCAAAAAGAAACTCTATACTGATTACCAGTCACTCCCATTTATCTTCAGTATCCTCAGCCTCTGACAACTATTTACTTCTGTTTCTATGGATTTGCCTATTTTAGACGTTTCATATCAATAGAATCATATAATGTGTGACTTTTTGTATCTCCTTCTTTTAATTGTTATAATGTCTTCAAGGTTCATCTTTGCTGTAGAATATATCAGTACTTTGTTGTAGAATATATCAGTATTTTATTCTGGGGCCCCACCATTTTACATTACCCCACAAGCTATATATGAGAGTTCAAATTTCTCTACATTCTAATCAAAGCTCTTGTATTTTTTCTGTACCAGCCCTGGAATCAGTCATTTCTCCTTGGAAAAATGGAACTATATAAATATCCCATTTCTTATCATACTTACATTTCACTCATATTATTTTCTACCTTTTAATGGAGAATAATATTTAGAAACCAAATCTGCTGCTAGCTGGATGTTCATTGCTATACGGGATCCAGGAGAGAAGTTTCTGCTCCAAGGTCTTTTGTAAATAGAACTAGAAAATATATGTATATGCACATCACACATGTATTTATATCTTTATTTATTTATTTTTATTTATTTTTTTGAGTTGGAGTCTCACTCTGTCACTCAGACTGGAGTGCAGTGGCCGCTCCTGGCCACTGCAGCATTGACCTACTGGGTTCTGGCGATCCTTCTGCTTCAGCCTCCCAAGTAGCTGGAAGTACAGGCACGTGCTACCACGCCCAGCTAATTTTTGACTTATTGTAGAGATGAGGTCTCACCAAGTTGCCCAGGTGGGTCTCCAACCTGCAGGCTCAGGCAGTCCACTCACCTCGGCCTCCCAAAGCGCTGGGATTACAGGCTGAGCCACCAAGCCCAGCTATATCTATATTTATTGCTTCCAGTAGGTGTGTTTCTTTAGGTCTGTCAGTTCATACTGATACCTCAAATTCTAAACTAACAACATAGGGTTCTTTTTAGCTTTCTTCTTGTCCATATTTTTTTTTTAATGATTTTTTAAAAGTTTTAAAGATGTGGAATACATTTCAGGGTTAGGTATACAAATGTTCATTAAGTAGGTACCCTTGTTGATGAGGTGTGCCCCTTCCTCCCCTGGCAGTTTCTCTCAACTGCCAATTCCACCCCCACCCCTGACAGTTTCCCACTACTGCGAATCCCTTTCTTTTTTTTTTTTTTTTTTTGAGTTGGAGTCTCACTCTGTCACCCAGACTAGAGTGCAGTGGCCGCTCCCGGCCACCGCAGCCTCGACCTGCTGGGCTCCGACGATCCTTCTGCCTCAGCCTTCCAAGTAGCCGGAGTTACAGGCATGCGCTACCACACCCGGCTGGTTTTTTGATTTATTGTAAAGATGAGGTCTCGCTGCCC